>NW_015627535.1:1117050-1122972 GCF_001515625.1 Sinocyclocheilus rhinocerous
CGAAACACACAGCTCTTCACGACATGGTGGCGGCAACAGTAATAAAAGAGAGAATAAAAGTTACGCCTTCTTTCTTTGCGTTAACATTGGGCGGCGTTATGCAAATCTTCCCACATAGTGACGTAGATATGTGGGGGCGTGTTAGAACAAGCCGTTTTAGGAGGGCGTGGTTAACTCCTAACTTTCATAAAGAATATCTCTTTGGATTTGAGACTTTAGTCTTTGCAACTTTACAGATCTTCTTTATGCACCAAGAGCTTGTAACACTCCAAAGAGAAAGGAAAAATTGAAATCGCATCATATGACCCCTTTAAGTAAAGTATTTATATATATTCTGTGATAATAACAGTAATAACCGGCTGGATGTACATTATCCTACTTATTACATGGCTGCAAATAATTAGACACGAAATACTGATTTGAGTTGAACTATTTTATTAGCTCTTTAAACGCAAAGCTTCCACAAAGAAAAACAGTTCTTAACAAAAGGCTAGAAGTTCAGACAAGATGGATATTTAAGGCATAATGTACAGTCGTATTACTAATTACACAGCTTTTATTTAAGAAAGCATTTTAAGATCTTACCTGTTTGTTATCTTAAATCCATTACAGTGTACAAAACAATTGTTCTACCAACAACACAAACACTTTTCGTCAATTAGCAACACTTTTAGCAAATAGACAAACACTTTTAACAATACTACTGCAAGCCTACTATTAACAGTGAAGTCCTCCAGTTTTATTTAGCAGTAAATACAGTCAGTAACTGAGGCACAAGATGATGACAGTTATGTTTGAAAGAAAAGAGAGAGAGCGCAGCGGTGTGATATGAGAGACGTGAAAGAAGCGCCAGCCTAAAATACCTGTATTGACTGTGTGTTGCCGTGTCCCAATTCTCATACTATCCGTCCTAAATAGTATTAGAAATTAGAATTAGTATGTCCCAAAACGTAGTATGTTGAAATGAGTATGCCAAAGATTCCCGGATGGTCTTACTACTTCTGGTTAGAATTCAAAGTGCAGGTCGATGACCCATTGCGCATTGGAAGAGGATTCGATTAGAACTACAAACATGCAACAACAAAAAAAATAATGTAAAAAAAAAAACTACAAACATGGCTGATATCGCGAGACCAACGAACAGGTAGAGAAAGGGGTTTGAGTGATGATCAGTGTCTAACCTGATGAAATTTTTTCTTTTTTAATGTTATCCGCGTTATATTTCATCTGCAGCAACATTGTGAACTTTTATAAAGATACGCTTGGTCACTTTTAAATGCATCATTATGCAAACATATGAGCAGAGTTCTCGGCATTAAAAACCCACGGCTGGCAGATAAACGTGCCTCTTTTAATTAATCCTCTTCTAATTAAATGAAATGTGGATAATGTTAACTTTGACAAGATGATTGACAGTGCAGTTTAAACGGTGACAGAATGCACGTAACTAAGCAACAGAGTGTCTGTTAAAGACACGGACGAAGTAGTTTGTCCCAAAGCTTGCCTACTATTTTGCTTCATACCAAAAGTTTGAACTTTTTCTTCACAAAAAGAGTACATACTTTTAGGGCATAGTATAAGTAGGTGAATTGGGATGCAGCATGTTGTTCTACGTTGCTAATGACGTCGTTTGTTATTGGGGAATAACATACATTGGAATGTTACAACTGACCAATCAGAATAGAGTATTCCAAGGAGCTGTGTAATAATACACATTATCACACATTCTAAAGTACTTAGTAGAATAGCATATTGGGTGAATTCAGGTAAATTGGCACACTTTTTGCTGGGGAAATGGACCAATTATCCTGAATGAACCCTAACATTAAATTCTCTATAACTGCACAGCTCTAAGAGGGAATTTGCTCAATTTAGGTGGTTAGCTCACAAAGAAATTGCCAATTATGTCATCAACATCACCCTCATGTCACTTACTTTCTTCTGTGGAACACATAATATGTATATTGTCATTCAAAAGTTTGGAGTCAGTAAAATGTTTTAATTATTTTTTATTATTACACTTTAAAATAACTGTTTTCTATCTGAATATGTTTTAATCAATGTTGAAAGTCTTTGTTGAATATAAAGTTCAAAAGAACAGCATTTATTTGAAATATAAATATTTTGTAACATTATAAATATCTTTTCTATCACTTTTGATCAATTTAATGTATTCTTGTTAAATAAAAGTATTAATTTCTTTTTATAAAATTGCTACTGAGTCCAAACTTTTGAATGTTAGTGTATGTCGAAAAAATACATGAAATTCCAAGATTTGACTTCTTTTATATTATGGTTATGAATAAATAGACTGAATGCACTTCCTCTTGTCTTTAACAGGAACGGGAAAACTGGGCTTCTCTTTTGTGAGGATCACGGCTCTAATGGTTTCCTGTAACCGGCTGTGGGTGGGAACAGGAAATGGTGTCATCATCTCCATCCCTTTATCAGACTGTAAGCCAATATCACACACATACAGTAAACACGGTGTTCATCAGTATTTGATGTAGAAGGCAACATTAGTTTCAATCTCTTGGGCCACTTCTGTTTTTCTTTTCCTGTCTTCCTTATTCTCGCCTCCTGTCTCTGTAGCTGTAGGTCAGTGTGGATGTCTAGGTCATGCCTTGCCTTGCTTGTTTGCTGCATCATGCTCAGCTTTGTTCAATATTTCATCTGCAAGTTCTCAGTTCCTCTCAGATCTTCCTCTCTCTCAACTTTTTTCCCATCTTTCTGGGCTGATCAGCAGTGAATCTGCGTCTATCCAAAATTGGCTTTTAACACTTTAATATTAATGACTGTATCCCAGAAATTAGATTTTTTGCTCTGCAAGATCCGAACTATGCCGGTGGTGCTGTATTAAACGCTTTAGACACTTGTGGTTAAACATCTTTTTCTTTCCCCAGCAGCTCATAAGACTGTAGGAGCGATCGCCTGTCGTCCAGGTGGGGTGGTGCGAGTGTATGATGACACTGTGGATTGTGTGGTGACGGGCTCGTACGTACCGTACTGCTCCATGGCACACGCTCAGCTCTGCTTCCACGGCCACAGAGACGCTGTTAAATTCTTTGCTACAGTTCCAGGTAATACATAGTACCACAGTGCCTCAATATTGATTATAGAGACTCAAGCCTCATGATCGATGAAGTCAACTCCATGGAAGGTCCGCTTTAGTATATTGCATGATTTTGTAAGTTGCATTATGGGATCAGGAGCAGGGTGACATTAAAGGTCCTTGCACACTGAGTCCGAAATTTTCATATGTTTTTTTTTTTCATATTTGTCATCCTAAAAATTCGTCGCACACTGAATCCGATGCGTATTAATTAATCCGTTGCGAAAAAATGCGCAAAACAATACAAAATGGAGTCTTCAAGCAGAGGATGATTTTGTTGTCCTCTCTCTTCTTAAAAAGAGAAAAAGAGGAAATGTTGGATCAATCATCCAATCTAAGGAGCGTTCCAACTCCTTATGAAGGAACTGCGGGATTATACCGGGCGATTCAAAGTTTTCTTCAGGATGTCAGTGGCTCTGTTTGATGCTTTGCTAGCGATACTGGAGCCACATATTAAAAAGAAGACCACCAATTTTCGTGAACTCAGTGTGCAAGGACCTATATAGTGCTTTGTGCTGCGAGAAGAAGCAGATCAACTTGTCGGAAGCCTCTCAACCTCTCAAAATGCTTGCTACGGATGCAAAAAATCGAACCCGATCCAAATTTTTTTATGACGGACGAACGTTTCGGAGGCAGTGTGTAAACGTGATTGACAGAACGTGAGATAGAGAAAAATGAGTGTGCGAAAAAAAAAACTTTTTTTTGCAGAAATATATGAAAGAATCTCTTCTGGTAAAACACCATTTGTTGGCCCTGTCCTTGGTACCGTGATGGTGAGCGTCTTGAATTGCAAGAATGAGGTGCAGTCTCTTTTGATGAATATTACTGAGATTTGTTTCCTAACAAACAAAAATGAAGAAAAGAAGGCATTGTCACACAAAAGCTTGTCCTTACTCCATCATTGTCAATGACTGTTGCACTGTTATCAGCACCGCCTTCTGGAGTTGCAGATTTATAACCAAATTTCCCTCATTACCTTTAGGACACTAAGAAAACATAAAGCTAAGCAAAAACACTTTGATAATAATAATAATAATAAAAATGTTAGAGGGGTCATATGATGCAATTTCAAATTTTCCTTTCTCTTTGGAGTGTTACAAGCTGTTCGTGCATAGATAAGATCCCTAAAGTTGCAAAGACTAAAGTCTTAAACCCAAAGAGATATTCTTTATAAAAGTTAAGACTTGTCCACGCCCTCCTGAAACGCCTCGTTTAAACATGCCCCCACATGTCTACGTCACTGTGTGGGAAGATTTGCCGCCCAAATGTTCACGCAAAGAAAGAAGGTTCCTTTTCAGACCGATGAGCTTTGTAAAAATCAACGCGTTTCAGAAAGGCGGGGGCATAGAGGAGAAACAATAATGTACATTATGTGGAAATTATTATTATTTTTTTTACCTTAAACCGCATAAACACATTGCATTACACCAAATACACAAAATAATGTTCTTTTTAGCAACATCATATGACCCCTTTTTAAATAAAAATGTATACATGGCTCCTACAGAATGTGTTTAGCATATTGTTTTAAAGCGGTGGTGTTTGATATAATGACTGGTGAAGTGCAAATCTGCGCTAATGTGTTAATGTTGTGCTTCAGGTCAGGTTATTGTGCCAGGAGCTGAAGGTACGACTGAGAACTCGGACGGCAAGAGCATGCTCATCATGAGCGGAGGAGTGGGATACATCGACTTCAGGATCGGTAAGAGCTTCAGTAAGAATGATCCTTCAGAAATCATTCTAATATGCTGATTTGATGATCAAGAAACATTTATTATTATTATCAATGCTGAAAACAGCTGTGTTGCTTAATGTTATTGTTAAACACGTGGAATGTTTTCTCAGGATTATTTGATGAATAGATAGCTTAAAAGAACAGCATTTATTAGAAATAGAAATCTTTTGTAACATTATAAATGTCTTTACTGTCACTTTTGAACAATTTAATGCATCTTTGTAAGTAAGTAATAGTATTAATTTCTTTTTCTGAAAAAATATTTTGAAAACTTTTGAACAGTGGTGTATCATATTTTGAACTTGTCTGAATGTAAAAGAGGCTGTTAATGAAATATAGGGCAGTTAAATTGCATTGCATGTGAAACTAGATTTTTTTTTTTAATCATCTTTGGGATTGCATTTGATTCCAAAGTAGAGATTTACATGGGTCATGTACAGAGTTTAAGGGTGAAAAATGTGGTGGAAAATGATCAATAAAAAACTGGCACAAAAAACTTTACTAACATTTTAAGTGAACCTCATATAAATACTAGGGTTGTGACGGTGAGGAAATTTTCCCACCGGTTAATCGACGTGTGACAACACCGGTAATACCGGTATCACTGCAGGGTCGTTCCCTCTTTTCTTCGCTTTCCTTAGCTTTTAAAATAGCTTGTAAAAGCGGCGTGCACATTTGACTTTCACTTTCAAATAGCGGCAATTCGGAGTAAAGCAATTGTTAATTTTTAGTTTGTTTGAATTTTCCCTCTTTTCCTCGCTTTCCTTCGCTTTTAAATAGCTTAAAAGCGCCGTGCGCAGTTTACTTTCACTTTCGAATTAGCGGCAGTTAGGCGTCAATTGCTTGAATGCAACAACAAAATACAACGTCAAACTCACTTTAGCGTACATGTATAATATATAACCAAATAAATAAGAAACTTAGAAAGTTTATTAGCAAAACGAGTAAGAAAGCTTGGAGGCACGGCATACACCTTGATGTCAAATAAAATTAATAAATGACACAAAGTTTAAATAAAGTAAAAATCAGCAAACAATGTGGAACCAATTAAATAAGAAACGAATGTTTAAAAAAA
>NW_015627535.1:1123027-1128511 GCF_001515625.1 Sinocyclocheilus rhinocerous
TTCTTTTGCTGAACTAAATGATTTTTATTACTATAAAAAATCAAAACGACGGTGGGGGTCGGTGACGCGGTGGGCAAGTGACGTAACCGGTGTTGTGGCTTAACACCGGTATCACCGTCAGCACCGTCTATCGCGGCAAGCCTAATAAATACATGAAAAAATAAAGTATGATGATATGATCAAGTCATCAAAATTAACACTTTCTGTTCTTAATATTTGTCTGAGGTTACGATTCATGCACAAATTGAATGCAGATTATTCTAAAGGACCAAATATTTGTTGTCAATATCTTTAATCAATAATTAATTAATAGCTTTGAATGGACATTTCTGCTGATGTATTTAAGGTTGCATGGGTGGGGAAAGAGTAATATTAACCAATAATATTGCAGACATACCTTTAAAAACGTTATTCATTTTAGTTCTCTAGTTTTTGAAATTCTGAAACTGCTTAAAGCTACTGAAGATTTGTTATTGTATCAGTGGTCTGCTGACAGGACACAATAATACGGGCTCTCTTTTTCTCTCTCAGGTGATGAGGATGGTGGTTTGGGACGAGATGAAGATGATGAATCGGCCGAACCCACTTTGAAGCTGCAGTCGGCTCCTGCCAAACCTGAGCGCAGTTATGTTATAGTCTGGCAGGTTGCTTTAGGCAGTGAGTGACTGATAAATCACTGCTGCAGGTTCAACGGAGAACTCTAGGTCAACCCACATGGGCTTATTATTTTACAACATACTATTCTTAATACAGATATTATTATTATTATTATTAATAGTGTTGTTCTTAAAGGGGTCATATGATGCTGCTAAAAATAACATTATTTTGTGTATTTGGTGTAATGAAATGTGTTTATGCGGTTTAAGGTTAAAAAAACACATTATTTTCCACATACTGTACATTATTGTTTCTCCTCTATGCCCCGCCTTTCTGAAACGCGTCGATTTTTACAAAGCTCATCGGTCTGAAAAAGCGAGGTGTGCTCTGATTGAGTTATGTTATAGTCTGGCAGGTTGCTTTAGGCAGTGAGTGACTGATAAATCACTGCTGCAGGTTCAACGGAGAACTCTAGGTCAACCCACATGGGCTTATTATTTTACAACATACTCGAGAACGGCGCAGCCGGCTATTTCAACGAAGGAGCGTCCGCAAGGACATGTGACGACTCCGGGCTGGACTCCGCTTCGTCCACGGTGAAAGCCGATCCAGTCTTTGCAACTTTACAGATCTTCTTTATGCACCAAGAGCTTGTAACACTCCAAAGATTGAACACTCCAAAAATTGAAATCGCATCATATGACCCCTTTAATACTACATAACAATGAGTTCTAATATTTGCGATTAGATGTTTATTTAATTTTATTGTTTTATATGAATCTGGCATTGACAGAAAAGAGATCAGTGTTGAAATGAAGGAACAAAACGAATCGTTCACCCAAAAATGAAGATTTGCTAAAAATGTACTCACCCTCAGGCTATCCAAGATGTAAATGCATGCGTTTCTTCATCAGAACAGATTTGGAGAAATGCATCACCACATCACTTGTTCACCAATGGCTCCTCTGCAGTGAATGGGAGTCCAAACAAGCTGATAAAAACATTTCTCCAAATCTTTTCATATTCTCATCTACATCTTGGATGGCCCGAGGATGAGTACATTTTCAGCAAATTTTCATTTTTGGGTCAACTATTCCTTTAACAGTTTACAACATTATAACTTTAGGGAAATCTGTTTTTTTATGTTAGCTGCTTGAGATGATTTTTGTGTTTTTTGTTCTTCACAGAATTGATCATAGGTGTCTCTGTGCACTATGGCAGTGGGAGCATTGTGTAGTTAATGTATATAGAAACTCGGAGAGCTATTTTTTGCTATCTGTAGATCTGGTGAGCGGTGTCTTAGCACCTTACGGCATGGTGTTGTGCGTCTGTACGCGTGTATTTGGCGCTTGCATGAGTCCTGTATCATTCCTACACGGAGCCCCGGAGCTCTATAAATTCGGGCTTCCCTCACGCTAAAGCTTGATGGCACTTTTTAGACCGTACCGAACACACAGTAGATGGACCTGATTTCCGGAAAGAACAACATGCGGTAGTGTTTATTGCAGTTGAGATGCCCTTTTACCAAAGGATGAAACGTAGAACAAATAACAAACACTAAACAGCCTAATTGTCGAATATTTTGCATTGCCAAGGCTTTTCGATGTTCTGTGATTCTCTTGAATGGACAGCAATGGACAAAATAATGTTAAATAAAAAAAATTGACAGGGATTGTATAATAAATGATTTATATGTCTTGTGTCAGATTTGGTTTTGTTTGCTTCAGCACTAAGCATCTCAGAAAATTAATGTCGGTTTTGTCTGTATTGTATGTCCCAGACTTGGGTTCGAGTGTGTTGAGTTTTCTAATTCTAATCAGAGTTTTGCGCTCCTTTTGTATCTGGTCTTTACGACACTTTTATTGTACCTTGATTTCTGTTGAAACAAATGCAACATGATATTTGACTTTTTATGTGTAAATGGGGAAAGGGGTCGGGTTTGGGCGCATTCGGTCTCTGTTTCTTTTAAATTCTGATACATAAAGGGAATCTTTATATCTTTGTCGTTGCCATTCCAATTATTTATTTTTCATAATGAACTTTGCGGTTCAGAATGTAACTTTTTACATGTTTGTGAACAAGGACGATATTGTTTTGTTTTACATCTCAGACCTTTAAGAAGCGATGTTTTCATGTTAGAAGGAACTGATTAATAATGTTGACAGTATTAGACAGCATAACCTCCATGGGTCATTCGGAAATACACGTTTATTGTATTAAGCTATGCATGTTTTTTTTTTTTTTTTTAAGTACAATGCAGTTTGTTCGTTCAACTTTATCGCCACCTTTTTGGGTGGTTGTGTGAATATCTGCGAATGTGTGTGCAGACAATTGAGAAATTACTGCATTTGTGTGTGTGTGTCTTGTCACTGTATCCCTTAAATCTTACTGGACTGGCTATGTGCGCCACAGCCTGTCATTATTACGGTGTTTTTCTTGTCAAAATTTGCTAAAACTGCATCATAGCCTTATTTTTAAACTCTATTAAACTTAATTTGATGGGGAATTCACCTTCTGTGTTGGTTTTATTATCTAATGTGTTCATATGTTCATGTCATGATGTCTGATTTGTTTTCTGAACCGACTGTTCTTAAATTAATGGTTGATTCAGACCATTTCTGTAGTCTTTCCTGTTACGCATTGCATTAATTTCATGTCCCAAATTAAATGTCTCAATATATTTAGGGAAATATTAAACACAATTTTTGAAGTTGAAAATTAGTAAATTTTCTAATAAGTTTCTACAAACTAGAACTTCTAAAATGAAAAATTAGATAATCAAGGTTTTCTTTAAAAAAAAAAAACTAATAAAATAAATAAATAAAATAGCTCTGATTAGTTTTGTGGTTTTAATTTGTTTCGATCTAAAACATCAGTCCTGGTTGCTATAATTACAGAAATCGGTTTGATGATAAGTTTCTGCTGACACCGACAGGTATGTGAGCTGTCAGTATTGTGGGGCCTATATGCGCTTCAGAGTAATCGGAGTATACATTAATTTCGATGTTTGATTGTAATCAAATATATTTACTTTTGCATTACATTTGGTACTGTGTTTACGGTGCCTCTTCATATCTGAAGTAATCTCGAAAGTCGAAACAACTATTTAAGAACCGCCGATCCATATATAACATAGCTGCAAAACATCGTACTGCGTTTGGCCAGCAGGTGGCAGCGCTGCACTGTTCCCGCAGACCCATAGCAACACATGATGAGAACAGAGAGAGACATAAACAGCTGCAGCGCTTACATAAGACGGCCAGATGCTCTCAGAGGCTCTTCTCTCTCTCTCTCTCTCTCTCTCTCTCTCTCTCTCTCTCTCTCTGTGTGTGTGTGTGTCTGCTTAACTACCTACTCACATACTTTGAGTACAGAATCCCACACCTCCGTGATTTTTTGTTATTGTGATCATATTTTAACTGTGTTTATTTTAATGTCGTTTGCAAAATCATCAAAATACCGTTTTGAAGATGTTATTATCAATGTGTATCTGTGTTTTTTTTTTTTTTTTTGCATGTGTTAAAAAAACATAATTAACATAGCGTTTGAATATGGCAAAATCATTCAGGTCCTTGGTTTTACTTAGTATTACCATCTGGTACCATGGTAAGGTCACATATTTTTGCAAGAATTTACAATGTGTGATTTGATTTCATAATGTATCCAGGTCTTTCAGGACCTACACAGTTATTTAACAGCTTTCAGATTCTTAAGCTCAAGGTTAGAAAGTACCAAGTGTGTACGTGAGTATTATAATCTTTTAATGTGATTTAGACCGTGATAAGATGTTGCGCACTTTAAATGTACACACAGTCCTTGGGTTTCCTTGTGAAAAAGAAGTACACTTTAGCATATTTATAAAAAGAGCACTTATTACAGAAATAATATACTGGTAGCGCTTTACAAGAAGGTTTTATTTGTTAACATTGGTTTACTACATTAGTTAACGTGATGCTTCTACAGCATTTATTAATCTTAGTTATCTTCATTTCTTACTAATACATTTTTAAAATCAAAAGTTGTAGTGTATGTTAACATTAGTTCATGCATTGTGAACTAACATGAACAATGAATAAGAGTATTTTTATTAACTAACATTAAAGCTGCAGTCCGTAAGTTTTGCCTCTTTGTCGCCATCTCGGTTTGAAAACCTGCAATTGCAGCTGTGTGCGGAATTATCTTCCTTGCGTGGGTTGTGCTCCGGCGTGCTCCAGCGTGGCTGAATCTAATGTTTTGAGGAGTATGTGTGGCAGTCAGTCACCACACCGGTGTGGATATTGTACTTTGCACTCACAGATTCTAGCCTACGTCTTGGAATATATGACCCAAATAAGAATTTTCACTGGATATTGTCATCTGAACAAGTAAGTAACAAGTCTGCCACATTTGTTCTGACCAACTGAGGAAAAAAGCATTACAATAAATCGTGCTACTAATGGTGATTAAGTGTAACGATCGGTTAGGTCATATCACAATCAAACCGTGCAATTTATTATTATTGTTAAACTTTATTCTAAAATTCTTAATGTTAACAGCATCAGCATTGCATGACTATGTGCATATTCAAGTCACCTTTATTTTATATAGCGCTTTTAACAATACAGATTGTGTCAAAGCAACTGTACAGCATTAAATAGGAAAATAGTGTGTCAATAATGCAAAAGGGCAGTTCATCATTGAATTCAGTTATGTCATCATTCAGCTCAGTTCAGTTTAAATAGTGTCTGTGCAATCAAGTCGACGATATCGCTGGAAATTAAGTGTCCCCAACTAAGCAAGCCAGAGGCGACAGCGGCAAGGAACCAAAACTCCATCGGTGACAGAATGGAGAAAAAACCTTGGGAGAAACCAGGCTCAGTCGGGGGGCCAGTTCTCCTCTGACCAGAC
>NW_015627535.1:1128919-1139359 GCF_001515625.1 Sinocyclocheilus rhinocerous
CAGAGTTTTTAGGTCCTATAATTAACACCTCTGTTTTTTCAGAATTTAGCAGTAAGAAATTACTCGTCATCCAGTTTTTTATATCGACTATGCATTCCATTAGTTTTTTTTAAATTATTGAGCTGTATGAGTTATTGAGTTGTTTGAGAATTATTGAGCTGTATTGTTTCCGCTATGTTTCGCCGGGCCGCGAAGAAATATAGAGTTGAGTATCATCAGCATAACAGTGAAAGCTAACACCGTGTTTCCTAATTATATCTCCCAAGGGTAACATGTAAAGCGTGAAAAGTAACGGCTCTAGTACTGAGCCTTGAGGTACTCCATACTGCACTTGTGATCGATAGTAGGTCCTGAGACGTGTTGTCTAACCCCAATAGAGTTCAGAATGTCTATGAATGCTGATCCCAATGCATCTTTTTCATTATCAACATGGATATTAAAATCACCAACAATTAAAACTTTATCTGCAGCCAGCACTAACTCGGATATAAAATCAGCACATTCTTTAATAAAGTCTGTATGGTGCCCTGGTGGCCTGTATACAGTAGCCAGTACAAACGACACAGGGGATTTATCATTAACACTTGTTTCTCTGGATAATGTTATATGAAGCACCATTACTTCAAACGAGTTATACTTGAAGCCCGCCTTCTGAGAAATACTGAAAACATTGTTATAAATTGAAGCAACACCTCCCCCTTTACCTTTTGGACGCGGCTCATGTTTATAACAGTAATCTTGGGGGGTAGACTCATTTAAAATAATGTAATCATCAGGTTTTAGCCAGGTTTCTGTCAAACAGAGCACATCTAGTTTATGATCAGTGATCATATCATTTACAAAAACTGCTTTCGTAGAAAGGAAACTGATATTCAATAAGCTAGGCTTTATCATTTGTTTATCTGTATTACATATGTTTTTTAATTGTTGAACTTAATTAAATTGTTACGTTTTTTGTATTTTCTAGTTCGGGGAACAGACACAATCGCTATAGTGTGATATCTAGGTGAAAGAGTCTCTATGTGCTGAGAATTAACTGATTTCTGTGACGTGAGGCGGCTAGCAGACGGTCGGTTTAGCCAGTCTGTCTGCTTCCTGACCTGGGCCCCAGTTAGTCAAGTATAAACTCTAAGACTATGTGCCATATTTCTAGAGAGAAGAGGGGCACCACCCCAGGAGGGATGAAGACCATCTCTTTTCAACAGGTTAGGTCTGCCCCAAAAACTCGTCCAATTGTCTATGAAACCTATGTTATTCTGCGGGCACCACTTAGACATCCAGCCATTGAGTGACGACAGTCTGCTATGTAACTCATCACCACGGTAAGCAGGGAGGGGACCAGAGCATATTACAGTGTCTGACATCGTACTTGCAAGTTCACACACCTCTTTAATGTTATTTTTAGTGATCTCCGACTGGCGAAGTCGAACATCATTAGCGGCGACGTGAATAACAATCTTACTGAATTTACATTTAACATTAGCGAGCACTTTTAAATTTGCCAAGATGTCAGGCGCTCGGGCTCCCGGTAAACATTGGACTGTGGTGGCTGGTGTCTCTATTTTCACGTTCCGTACAATAGAATCACCAATAACTAGAGCACTTTGATCCGGTTTCTCAGTGGGTGCGTCACTGAGTGGGGAGAACCTGTTTGATGTTTTGATCGGAACGGAAGAGCGGTGTTTTGACCCGCGACTATGCTGCCTCACAGTCACCCTGCTGCAGAGACATTGTAACCGGAACCGAACAATGTACAGGACTCGCTAAGCTAGTCGCATCCAAAGTCGTATCTACAGCCCTCACATTCTTACTATCCTCAATTAAAGTTTGGATGCGTGTCTCTATCATGTAGCCTACTATAGCTCGATAGCCTACTAGCCGGGACAACTTCTTTATGTTTACAGATGTGATGTAATGACGCAGTGCCATGCTCGAATTTCTCGCGAAAACCTACCCGTACCACTCAAATTAGAAAACATTATTATAAGCTTACCGTTGTGAATCGGGCTAAAGTAAGGCGATAGTTTCGAACACTGGCTGGTTATGTACTTGCTCAAATATTGATTTCGGATCATTTTTAACCAAAAAAAGTTACGGACTGCAGCTGTAACAAAGGTTAATTAATGCTGTATAATTTATATTGCTCATAGTTAGTTAATGTTAACTAATGCATTAACCAATGTTAACAAATGAGACCTTACTATATAGGTATATATTATAAGTATACTATATTAGTATACTTTAAAATAATGTACATTCAATGTAATGAAAGTAATGTTTTTATTTTACTGGAGACTTTATTGCATGTTAATTGCAAATAAATGAACATGTATTATGGTTTAATTTTATATTAAATGCAGTTAGTTGAATGTAAAAGTGCTTTTTGACCCAAGTACATCTATATATGTAATTTCATAAATACTTCTATTGTCTTTGAAATATGGTTAAAGTTTACTGCCAGTTTAACTAGTTAAAATTAAGTCACTTTACATGTGCTTTATTATGTTAGTCAACATATCATCGAAATAAGTGTGCATCTTTTAAGCATGTCAAAAGATTATGAAAACATAATGAATTAATATGTATTTTATTACAATATGCACTTTTTAAAAGTGTACTTAAGTGTGTTAAGTAACATAATCATAAAAGTGGACTCTCTTTAATTACACTTAAGTGGCCTTTTATATTGTTAATATTATATTGTCTGCAAGTGCAGTTTTTTAAAATTATACTTTTGAAGTACACTACATGTACACGTTCAGTACAATTAAGCACACTTCTCTTTCACAAGGGTTTGAATATGTCCTGCTACAGAGCGTATAAAAAGTATATTATGTCAGATGAGTGGGACACGGGTCAAAGGGCAGCGCTAACATGGCCGGCGTCCAGGCAAATGTCAGGGTTTCCCTGCGGCTGAATCAGGAATAATCACAGGAGCTGTGTGAGTGCTACAAGCGGTGCATGTAAAGTTTAGGATCACGAGGGCTATGAGGGGACGTCCTTCCCCTGCTCACTCCAGGCCGTTCCCTCAGGAGAGCCATCTAAACATAGAAGCACCGCTACTGACCATGTGCTTTTGTGTGCTGTATATTTAGGTGAGGTGTTAGTGTGTCTGGCCAGGATCGTGAGTACATGTGTGAGAGAGAAGAGTGTGAAAGGTTTGTTCATTGCATTGGTATCTCTATATTTATACACACACAGTACAGCTCAAGTGTCGGGCAGTGCTTTGTTTATCATCGCTTGCACGGCTGTCCATTTGCTGCCCATATTCTTACTGTAGAATCATTTAAAGGGATAGTTCACCCAAAAATGAAAATTCTGTCATCATTTAGGCTACCCTCCACTTGTTACAAACCTGTACAAGTTTTTTTCTTCTGTTGAATCAGAAGAGTTGACGGTGGTGTTCGACTTCCATTGTATTTTTCTCCATACTATGGAAGTCAATGGCTACCGTTAACTCTTTTGTTACCAACATTCTTCAAAATATCTTCTTTTGTGCTCAGAGGAAGAAACTCGTACAGGTTTAGAACAACTTAAGGGTGAGGAAATGAACACAGAATTTTCATTTTTGGATGAGCTATCCCTTTAATAATATCATTATTATATTTGAAGGCACCACCTCAAAACAACATCAATTTTAGTTTGATTCAAATACAAGCTGCTTCTTTAAGAGGTTATAAAAGGGCATTACTTAAAGGAACAGTTCACGCATTAATTAAAAGTCTGTCCTCATTTGCTCATATGGCTCTCAAATGTCATTCACCCTTCTGCATATTAAAAATTAGCATGTTGTGTTTGGTTCATAGGACACGTCAAATCTGGTGTGCTGCATCTGAATATGCACATGTGGACATGATATTCAAGATCTACTGCTGTAGTACCTTAATATTAATTAACATTTTTTTTTTTTTTAATGTCCTTATATAAAGCTATTGTACAACTCTAAAAGACATTAAGTATTGTGCATGAGTAGTACTGACTACTTTAAATATATATTTTTGGAGCATGACAGCTCCAATTAATATGCTAACAAATAATATTTTAATAAAATTAATATTTTGAATCAGAAAGGATACATTTAATTGGTCAAAAGTGACAATAAAGACATTTATAATATTAGAAAAGATTTCTATTTCAAATAAATGCTGTTCTTTTGAACTTTCTATTCATCAAAGACTGTAAAAAAATGTATCATTGTTTCCACAAAAATATGAAGCAACACAACTGTTTTCAACATTGACAATAATAATAAATGTTTCTTGATCAGCAAATCAGCATATTAGAATGATTTCTGAAGGATCATGTGACACTGAAGACTGGAGTAATGATGCTGAAATTCAGCTTTGCATCACAGGAATAAATTACATTTTAATATATATATAAAACAAAAACAGCTACTTTAAATTGTAATAATATTTCACAATATTACTATTTTTACTGTAATTTAAAAAAAATAAATGTAGTCTTGCTGAGCAGCAGAGACTTCTTTCAAAAACATCTTATCAACCCTAAACCCCATTTTGAATGATATGCTTGCGTTGAATGAAAAGGAGCAGCTTGAACATTCTTCAAAACATTTCTTTTCATGTTCCACAAACTCCTACGGGTTCAGACTGACATGAGGGAGAGTAAATGATGCCAGAACAAGGTATAAAGCTTCTGCAGTCTCTGCTCAGTCTGTGTGTGGTTTCAGTGGGCTGTTAATGAAGTAAAAGTGAGTTTGAAGTCAGTTTGTTATTCCTCTCATTACTGCCCATCCGTTGACCCATCCGCCCTGTGATGTGTCTGTAATTTATCAAGGCCTCTGAAGGCTGTAATGATTCAGGATTTTTAATATCCCTGCACTGCAGTCCTCCAAATTTAGAGGTAGAATGTGTGTGTGTGTGTGACTGAGTGTGTGAGAGAGTGTGTGTGTACTCAGCATGTTTTTTGCTCGCCTCACAAAGGCGCCCCTAAATTTATCCTGACAGTCTCTGGGGAAATGCCTGAAGAAGTGCTTATAACCACAGAGGGGCTTACAGAGCATAAAACTAGAACAAGAGCAGCCGAGACATTTCTCTAGAACAAAACCTGTCGCAGGACGTTAAACTTCCAGCAGATCTGCTCCGTGATTTTGACAGGTCAAAAGTGCACAACACTTCCCAAAGAGCACAAGTAGACTACCATAACTAAGACAGAATCTAAAAAGCCAGTTTGATTCTCACAAATTCTTATATTCTGAAAAATAAGTGTTGCTTGCCTCTGTAAAACTCACAGCTGTGGTTGCTAGGGTGTAGTGAGTCGTTGTCAGGGAGTTGTTATGCTATTGCTAAGGTTTTCTGAGTAATTGTAAGTGCATTATGTGGCTGCCAGGTAGTTGCTATGCTGTTGCTAAGGTCCTCTGAGTAATTTTAAGTGGGTTATGTGGTTACTAGGGTGTTCTGAGTTGTTGCTATGGAGTTGTTATGCTGTTGCAAAAGGTCCTCCAAATAATTTAAAGTGTGTTATGTGGTTACTAGGGTGTTCTGAGTTGCTGCCATGGAGTTCTGTTGTTGCTAAGGGTTTCCAATAAATTTTAAGAGCATTATGTGGTTGCTAGGGAGTTGCTATGCTGCTAGGGTGTTCTGAGTGGTTGCCATGGAGTTGCTAAGGTTCATAGTAATTTTGTGTGTGTTGCTATGTGGTTGCTAGGTTGTACTGAATGGTTGACAGGCAGTTGCTAGGTAGTTGCTGAGGCTTTCTGAGAGGGTTTTGGTGTGTTGCTATGCTGTCGCTAAGGTTTTCTGAATAACTTTTAGTGCGTTGCTATGATGTTCTAAGTGGTTGCCAGAAAGTTGTTCTCTTTTATACTCTTTTCTGAGTATATTTTAGTCTGTTGCTGGGGTGTATGAGCAGTTGCTAGGTGGTTGCTGAGGCTTTTAAAGATGTTTTAGTGCATTGCTATGTGATTGCCAAAAAATTTATATGCGATTGCTAGGGTGTTGTGAGTGGTTTTTAGTGTGTTGCTATGTGATTCTAGGTGGTTGCTAAGGTGTTCTCAGTGGGTTTGTTATGTGGCTATGTGGTTGCTAATGTGTTCTGGTTGGTTGCAAAGTGGATTCTTACTGGCCTTAGTCTCTGTGATATTCTGGTGTTTTATAACAATACTTTTTTATAACAATATGGTTTGTTAAAGGTGCAGTATGTAATATTGACAGTTAGTGGTTGAAATGTGTACTGCAGTCCAAATTTACAATATTGGAGAGAGTTGTTTCTCCAGCCCCCTCCTCCTCAAACTCGACACTCACGCGGGATGCCAGATTGAGGACACGCAACAGGAATGAGCGCAGCTGACAATGGAAGACGACAATCTGTACATTGTAAGTTGATGAGTTGATTTAACCGTGTTTTAATATGCCTCTGGTCATAGAGTTTTTTAGATGGATGTCAAGGCTTTTTAGGTCGGGTAGAATCTGCGATATCTGACCCAGTTTGTTTGCACACATCAATGGCTTCATTACACAGTCTTTCCTGCCAGCTGGCAACCCGGGGTGTTAAAATACTATTGGTTAAATTTACAGTGGGTGGAATCACACAGGCCACATCAAAACCAGACATTCTGACATGGAACACACATTTCAAAGTAGAATAACTGGATGTAGCATTGTTTTTCAGAGAAACAAGTATGTGAACTCAGCATGTTTCCTAAATATAACATATGTTATAATTTTTGTATGGTTTTTGTATGGTTTAGTACAGTCAAAAAAGTTCATACAGCACCTTTTACAATTGCATGTTTTTTTGTCCACCAGGATTTAAAAAAACATTTGAACATTTGAAAATTTTGATGTCTGTAGCATGAACAGTGCAGAATGGGTTAATCAACAAAGTTTAACCCCTAGGGTAAAGGGTTTGTTTAAATCCCTAACCGTAACTATGAGTGAAAGTTGTAGTGGTGGTTGTCTTAGAAGTCGCCACTTATGCTGGGTACACACCACAAGATAATCGGGCTGATTTTGGGCCGATTTCTCCCCTTCCGACAATCCTAGGTAATGTCCCGATTATCTTGGTGGTTCTAAAGATTATCTTATCAGATTTTCCTGTGGTGTGAGGTGTGTTAAGAGTGACTGAATCTGCTCGGAAGAACGTTGGAGGCGCCCCGATCGCGAATTGTAAATATTCAACATGTTGAATATTTACAATCAGAAATCCTGATGTGTGGGGGGAACATCGAGGCACACCACGCACTATAGGAGCAAAACGGTTAAAATCTAGGATTTTTTGTCCTCATGTTTGTGGTCTCTCACATTTTGAAGATCTTATAAGATTTTAAAAATCTTTATATTTTAAATCTTTATATTATAAAACAAACTGGGTAGTGTGTACCCAGCATAAGGTACAGAATGTGCTTAAGATCTTCAAAATGTGAGAGACCACAAACATGAGGACAAAAAATCCTAGATTTTAACCGTTTTGCTCCTATAGTGCGTGGTGTGCCTCGATGTTCCCCCCACACATCAGGATTTCTGATTGTAAATATTCAACATGTTGAATATTTACAATCAGAAATCCTGATGTGTGGGGGGAACATCGAGGCACACCACGCACTATAGGAGCAAAACGGTTAAAATCTAGGATTTTTTGTCCTCATGTTTGTGGTCTCTCACATTTTGAAGATCTTATAAGATTTTAAAAATCTTTATATTTTAAATCTTTATATTATAAAACAAACTGGGTAGTGTGTACCCAGCATAAGGTACAGAATGTGCTTATTAGAATGAAACGTGTCAGGACATGCATTTGACTCTAAAACCAGTCACATGATTCCTGACGCCTTTAACAAACCTCCTGCATTCTACCCTGGAGGAGAATGAAATGTAAAAGGTCTCGACCCCCTCAAGAAAGCATTTGAGTAACAACAGTACTCTTAGTTGGTACACTTTTGTCCCACACCAGGGATGCATTTTAGAGCTATTCTGAGTACAAGAGATTCCATCAGCGAGGTTAAGCAACCCTTGTAGACGCACCGCACAGGTGAAACAGTTGTTGTGTTGATTCAGTCCTGACATTAGTAGCACGACATCTGTGATGGAGCAGTCAGGACTGGAACAGTCTGTAACCATTTACTGTATTATAAAACAGTGTATTTTTGGTTGACAGTATAAGGAGAGGGACTATTTGTAAAATAAATAAATAATTTATTAATGGGAGAAATTGCAATGCTCAATATAGCAGCTGTAAGAAGGGAAGTCACACCTATCAGTTAAATAAGCAAGTCACCTTTTTGATAGAGGAATCAGGTTTTTTCTGCAACTGTGTGTGTGATTTTGAAGGATTTTTAATGAGATTGTATTGGTGATTTGACAAACACTACTATTCAAAGGTTTGAGGTCTATAAGATTTTATGCTTTACCAAGGCTGCATTTATTTGATCAAAAATGCAATAAAGTAAAAAGGGTAATATTGTGAAATAGTATTACAATTAAAAAATAACTGTTTTTTATTTAAATATTATGTAAAATTGGTTTCAGCAGCCATTACTCCAGTCTTCAGTGTCCCGTGATCTTTCAGAAATCATTCCAAAAAAAAAAAATCATTCTAATATGTTGATCATCAATGTTGAAAACAGCTGTGCTGCTTAATACTTTTGTGGGAACTGATACATTTTTTTCAGGATTATTTGATGTATAGAAAGAACAGAATTTATTTGAAATAAAAATCTTCTGTAACATTATAAAATGTCTTTACTGTGAATTTTAATCAATTTAATGCATCCTTGCTGAATGAAAGTATTAATTTCTTTGTTTCCTTCAATAAATAAATAAATAAGTGACATAACGTGATGTGACGTGTAGCCAAGTATGGTGTCCCATACTCAGAAGTTGTGCTCTGCATTTCACCCATCCAAGTGCACACACACAGCAGTGAGTAGTGCACACACACACACACACACACACCGTGAACACACGCCTGGAGCAGTGGACAGTAGGGATGTAACGATTCACCGTGAGCCGGTTGAAAATCGATACAAATATGTGACGATTCAAATCGGTTGAGATGTTAAACGAATCGCGATACATTTGGGGGTGGAGTTTATATGAATGTATCTCTGAGGGGACCTGACTGTCTTTAGAATAGTTTAGATTATATTTTCTTTTCATCTTGACTCTGTGTAATGCATATTAAAGTAGTGCTCATAAGCGCAGCACTGCTTTGTTTACATTGGTAACCCAGGAAACGCTATATTGCTGCTGTTCCATAAGCGCCTCCTGCTGTCAGAGAGTGAATCTGCGTCTCATTCAGAGCTTCTGCTGTTTGTTTCGTGCAGATGTTTTATGTAGTATAGTTTCACAAAACTAAAGTCAGAGCATTCTGTTTTTGTTTTAAAATGCTAAATTATGCAATCTTATTTAGATTAAAGGGGTCATATGATGCGATTTCATTTTTTCCTTTCTCTTTAGAGTGTTACAAGCTCTTGGTGCATAAAGAAGATCTGTAAAGTTGCAAAGACTAAAGTCTCAAATCCAAAGAGATATTCTTTATAAAAGTTAAGAGTTAGCCACACCTACCTAAAACGGCTCGTTCGAACACGCCCCCACATATCTACCACACTATGTGGGAAGATTTGCATAACACCGCCCAAATGTTCACGCAAAGAAAGAAGGCATAACTTTTATTCTCACTGTAGTATTGTTGCCACTGCCGCCATGTCCTGAAGACGCTGTGTGCTTCGTTGTGAAAGCGAAACTACTTTGTATGGTCTTCCAAAAGAGGACGATATCCGCTTCGTCATGCCTAGAGCTGATCCGTGCTGGTAGCTGAGGAAATACATAGTATCGCGAATCGAATCGAATCGTGAGTTGAGTGCAGGGTTTCTCGCGGGGGCTTAAAAAGTCTTACATTTAGTTGTATCAAATTTAAGGCCTTAAAAAATCTTAAATTGTACAAGAAAGTCTTAATTATGATTTCAAGAGGTCATAAATTTGGGGACGGAAAGACCAGAATTGCGATATGGCTGAATGCTATATGGCTGAAACTTCAAAAGGCTAACGTTATGATTTCATTGAATAAACACAAGCGCTGCATGTTCAAAGTCCAGTGCTGCGCTGCTTTGTGTTCTGCCGTTACCGGGGAAACAGTTATAAGCATGATTACAAATGTGATATTGATTTTATACTACAGTTCAATAAACAAGAAGTTAATATTAAGAGACTTACGTTTTAGACACCATATTTCCTGTTTTTGCTCCATTTCTCCAACAAAAATCATTTCAAACACAACCACAGTGCTGTTTTGCGTCTCTGAGCAACAGGACTCTGTTTTGTCCCTGAATGAATTACATTCGTTAAATGATTCGGTTCAAACGCAATGACTCACTTATTAACAGTGACTTGCTGCTACCTACTGGCGGTTTTAATTTCATATTTAAGGTACCTTTTCATTTTTTAAATAATTTCAAACATCAGTTTTCAATGTTTTATG
>NW_015627535.1:1139380-1153696 GCF_001515625.1 Sinocyclocheilus rhinocerous
AGTTTTACTGATTTATTTAGATACTGATTTAATTTGCTTGGTAACAACCCAAATGCAAGAATTTGACACAAAAGATGGTGCACACTTTTAGAAAAAATGGCTTAAAACTTGTTGGAAATTATTAATTTCTATTACTGCTGTGAAATGACCACACAGAATATGAAGAATATAAAAAAATTCAGGAGTCAGTTGTCCACGGTAGTCTTTAAGATATCAGCACAATAACACACTCAGCAAAATATTGTCTAATTATTGTTATCGATAAAATCCCAGAATATCGCACACCCCTAATTTATGTTAATTGATATAATAATTTATTGATAATAATTGTTTAAATTAATATAATAATTAATACTTTTGACTCATCAATTTTCTTGACAATGGTTTAAAGGCTTAAATGTAAAGTTTATCATTTTTATAAAACTTTGTTTTTGTGAAAACTTGTATCTGAACTGTAAATTATGCTTTTTACAGTAATTTTACAGTTTAATATGGTACTACATTGCCCTACCCCACTCATATGGTATTAATTTTATTTGTGCAGGTCTTAAAAAGGTCTTAAATTTGAGCTTAAAAATCCTGCAGAATCCCTGTGAGTGAATCGTTACATCCCTAGTGGGCAGTCATTTGCTGCAGCGCCCGGGGAGCAGTTGGGGGTTCGGTGCCTTGCTCAAGGGTCTCACCTCAGTCGTGGTATTGAAGGGGGAAGAGAGCGCTGGACATTCACTCCCCCCTCCTCCCATCCCTGCCAGTATAGAGACTCGAACCCGCGACCTTTGGGTTACAAGTCCAACTCTCTAACCATTAGGTCACGACTGTCCCTATAAATAAATAAATCTTACTGACAGTGAATGTTGTAAGCCAACAGTTTTGTAGATTTCAGTCTTTTCTTCAAGCTGACTGGAGCTGCACAAGTATGACTACACCCGCTGCCCGGGGGCAAAACAAATATGGCCACCAACTGAACCACTAAGACATTCAGAACCCATTTTACTTTAATAATGTGATGTACTTTCAAGTGAAACGGGTATTCATAAAGAATAAAATGGGTCAGGACTTGTTTTTAAGTATTTAGAATTGATTGGACTGTAAAAAGTGCTCTGTATTACAGTATGTGTTTGAAGGGCAGGGGTTGAAAAGTAAATATAACTTAGAGGACTTGTTTCCACCTCAGAGTTAAGGTATTTGTGTTGAAACTTTTTTTTTGACTGTGACACAAAGTTATAATTGTGAGAAATAAGTTGAAATAAAAAAGTACTTTTATTTTTTACACTTAAGTGGAAACAGTTAAGGGATAACTGACGATGGGCTGTTGAGTTATTAAAAATAATAAATAACGCACACCTGAGGCGGTGATGTGGCCATGATGCAGAGCAGGGCTTTTTTTTTAATTCAATGGACCGGAGTCAATTATTCCACTTATACTATACCAGACATTGTTCAGATGTTGTATTGCAAGACATTTGTTTAGGTTTTTCGTTTGAAAACGCATCTTTTTCTCTCCGCTTTGGCCTTTTGTCCACCCTGAGACTGCATTTTTGTCAAGGAAAACGCTCTCCAAAGTGGATACATTTGAAAACACAGTTTTTGCGTTGTAGTGTGGATGGTGAAAACTGAGACTTTTGAAAACAATGAGGCATGTTTAGTCATGTGACAAATGTTGTACCAATAGATGTCTATGTTTATATTGGTATTGACCCAATAAAATCTCTGTTTATAAAAATACCCATGTACGTGTGGACTAGGCCGTAGCCTTAGAGCTATGGAGAGAGAGAGATTTAGCATGTCTGTGAGTCTCTCAACAGTGTTCGGCAGCAGCGTCTCTACCAATAGCAAAAATGTATTTCTGTCATGACAACTCTCGGAGGGATTGGCATGGTAATGTACATGACAATGTTAATGTATTTGGTCTTGGCGGAATAGATCTGCTACGCTGCTGCTGCTGCTGCTGCGGCAGAGCAAGTACCGAGACTTGCTACTGCCAATACATCCACAACATGCTGCTGTGAGCATGTAAGAAATATTGTTGCTGCAAATATAACATACATGAAATAACCCCTATATAGCATACATGAATCACCTTGAAGTAGATCTATACAAGTGGAGCTGGGGAAGGTGGATGGTTTCTGAAGCAAGCTGCAACTGCTACGGCAAGCACTAGTCATATATTTGAATGTTGAGCAGCGAACTCATTGGCTACCGATACAGGAGAGAACCAATCAGCTGTGCCATGTGATAATGATGTAATCAGATTGAGTTAGACCTATCGGATTGCGCCATCTAGAGTTTCATGCCAGAACTCTGTATTTATCTGCTTCAAGAACGGCGCCGTTATTACCTCGCTATAAGAAATGTCATGTAGCTTTTAAGTTGCTAAACTATTTTACCGATAAAACAACGTTTCTGTGTGAGCGTGTGTCTGTACTGTAATTTGTACTGCACTGTATGTTTGTCTGTCTGTTTGCATAGAAAAACAATGGAAAAGTAGCACATTGGGAATGGAAAAACATGTTCTGTGTGAACGGCCCTTTAGAATGTTCGTCAACCAATCAGAATCAAGCATTCAAAATCCCTGTAAGCTTCTATAATGCACAGATGCACAAGAAGTCCAGGGACATGAAAACAAGTAAGTAAATACATTGATTTAATGTTGACTTTTAGCAGGCTTTGGTTTTTGGGAATGAGGGACAGGCGCATCAGGAAACTCTGTGTTTAATTTATCACTGTAACTCAGCACCTGTGCTCTCTGTATCCTGTTTCATGGATCAGTGTGTTGGCTTTCACAGCATCTCTCTATTTCTCTTTCCTATTCCCATTTGTCTCTTCCTCCTCATTCCATCAGCACCATCCTCTCTCGCTCTGATGTGCGTCACAGGCTGGGTAAACACATTTGCTGTGGGGCCTTCTGCTCACCTGCTTAGAATTTTACATAGTGAGTGGGCTAGAAGCTGAGCGAGACCATGTGAGTGTGTGTGTGTGTGTTAGATGAGCTCTTCTAATCTCAGAGGCATGAAAATACATGCTTCATTAGCCATTTGTCAGACACAGTCCTTCAGAGATCACTGACCACTGCAGCTCTACACTATTAGCATCTGTTTGCACATTTCATGATTCATTTCATATGGCAGATCACAAGTTTATTTGTGTCTCATAAGAGTCCTGGAAACTGTAGCAGAACCTCGTTAAAGGAATAATTCCGCTGGAAAAGCCTGTCGTTATTTGCTCACCCTCATGTCACTTCAAATCTGTATTAGATTTATGTGAAAAACAGAATTTCTGAAGAAATTTCATTTTTGAGAGTTTTCAAACGATGCAGTATTTAAAACAGAGGGGAATATTTTCAGTAAATTGCTTACATTTCAGTGTTCTCCACATAAAGTATTGTAAAGCATAAGCTAACTAGAAATATGGTGCCGTTATAAGTCATATGGACTATTTTTATGGAGCTTTATTAATTTTTTTTATTTTTTATATATTTTTTGCAATTATGGTCACTATCCAACTCCAACTTAATTTATAAAGCACATAATAAAACAACAAAGTTGACCACAGTGCTGTACAAAGAAATCAAATAAATGGTCAATATGTTTTTTGCTTTGTTTTGTATGGAAAAGAGCTGTGTGAAGATTCATTAAGATTTATTTTCTTTTTAAGTCCCACAGAAAAAAAATGTGAGCAAATGGGTTTGGAAGGATCTTAGGACATGTAAAAAAAAAAAAAAAAAAAAGTTGTGGGTGAACGATTCACTTAAACGCCCCATGAAATCAAAATTTTAACTTTTAGTCTATATGTTAGTGCATGTCTAAAAATAAATAAATGACTAAAAATAAAATAAAATTTAATTTTGTAAAAATAAAAATAAATACACTACCATTCAAAAGGGGTTAAGATTTTTTTTTAAAAAGAAATCAATACTTTTATTCATCAAGGAAGCATTTAATTGATCAAAAGTGACAGTAAAGACATTTATAATGTTATGAAAGATTTCTAATTCAAATTAATGCTGTTCTTTTGAACTTTCTATTCATAAAAGAATCCTAAAAAAAGGTTTCACAGTTCCCACAAAAATATGAAGCAGCACACCTGTTTTCAACATTGATAATAATAATAAATGTTTCTTGAGCAGCAAATCAACATATCAGAATGATTTCTGAAGGATCATATGACACTGAAGACTGGAGTAATGATGGTGAAAATTCAGCTTTACATCACAGCAATAAATTACATTTTAACATTAAAATAGAAAACAATTATTTTAAATTGTAATATTGTACAATATCACTGTTGTTACTGTATATTTGATTAAATAAATGCAGGAGCATAAGATACGTATTCAAAACATTCAAGTCCTACAAACTAAATTTTGAATGGTAGTATATTTTACTTCAATATTTATAAAATTTTTCTCTTAAGGGAAAATAGATTAGAAAACTGACTGCCTATCTTATTATTATTTATCATAAGCCGTACCTTTAACCACAAACTTGATATCTGACTAGTTTGCATCTATGCTGGAAATAAGCACAGGTTCTTATTTTCCACCTGAGTTAATGTCATGTCTGATGGTGAGCTTTCTGTGTCAGCATTGTTCTGGTTTCACCGTTCTTGTTTTCAGCACCTTGGACAGCAGCCAAACAGAAGCACGTCGCTGAGTAAGAGCGAGAGATTCTCCCGTCGGTGTGCTGTGATTGGTCCGATTTTGAGAGGCTCTATGACTCGTAACGGTGCCAGAAGACAGCGACAGAGTGATTAGCTCAACCATGACTGAACTGGACCTTCTCTGTCCCAACACAATAAAGCCAAACACCACTAACTTTTATTTGTTAAAGGAATGTTCTGGGTTCAATACAAGTTAAAAAGATAGTTCCAAAAATTACAAATTGTCATAATTTATTTGCCCTCACTACCGTTCAAAAGGTTGGGGTCGTAATATTTTTGTTTTTTAAAAAAAATATTTTATGCTCAACATTCATTTGATCAAAAATGCAGTAAAAACAGTAATATTGTGAAATATTATTACAATATAAAACAACTGTTTTCTATTTGAATATATTTTACAATCTATAAATTTTCTTTTTCAAGATTCTTTGCTGAATAAAAAGTTCAAAAGAATAGTATTCATCTGAAAAAATTTTTTTTTTTGTAACATTATACATGTGTTTACAGTCACTTTTGATCAATTTAATGCATCTGTGCTGAATAAAAGTACTATTTTGAAAAAAATAAATCTTATAACTCCAAATGTTTGAACAATAGTGTTTTCTTTCTTCCATAAAACACGAAATGAGTTGTTAGGCAGAATGTCCAAGCAGCTCTTTTCCAAACAACAAATATACATGTTAATTAATAATGTCAAGCTCTAAAATGCACTATAAAAATGTCATAAAAGTAATCCATATCATTTGTGCACAATATTATAAGTCTTCTGAAGTCGTACACATAACTCTATGTAAGAATCAGTCTGAAAATGCAATAATTATTCACTAACAATCTGCATAAACACATGAGATTACAAACAGTTATTTTAATTTGCATTAACGTGCACTGATGAAACACTCACAATAAGACCAACATCCATTACGAAAACCAAAAGTATCCATTTTGATTTCATGTAAACTTTAACTTGTGTTGAAACCAGGATGTTCCATCAAGTACAAAGAAACTAAAAGATACATCTTTGCACCTTGTTTAACCCCAAATGGTACATATTAGTACCTAAAGTTTTGAAAGGGTACCGGCCCAGTGACAGTTTTGTACCTTTTTTCTGAGAGGGTTTTTATAAAAGTGCATCTGATTGGGACAACATTGAAAATAGTTTGTCCTGATTTCCTTGCAACAGTCGTCCTTCCCTTGCTAATTTACACAAAAAGCCTCAGAAAGATTCATTTCCTAATTACACACATTATTCTTCTGAGCTGTCCGCTGATTAGTTCTTATTAACAGTTCATTTACATGTTCCCTGTTTGGTAATTTGTCACAATGACCGAAATAGAAAATGCAATTGTGCTTTAGAAGCGCTGCTGTGATGACTCATACTTGAGGAGTACAGAAAACAACTGTGGATTTGTTTTAGTTCTGCGTGTTTGATTTGACTGCTAACAGATGTGATGCTTTTTTCTGAGGTCGCACATCACAAGAGCATCAAGGAGGCAAAAAGTGTGAATAAAACAAAACAACAGCAGTTCTGACACTGCTGTGTGATTGCAAGACATCCGATTAGTCTGCCATCGTCCTTCCTTTGTCTTACCGACAGATCTGAAGTGGCCTTAAATGCCTTTTCATAATCAGACAACACAATAAAATCCTGCCGTTTGACACGTGGAGGGGAATCAGACCCCATGGGACGCGGAGGGAAGCACACTTTGAATCGCAGCACAATCGTGTATGTGTGCCTGTCTGTGTGGGCGTATATGACTGCGGCTCATATTCCAGAAGCTTTGGATTTGTCAGCAGAGAGGCCTGACTCTTCCTTGAGGTCGCTCTGAATTAAATATGAGGAGTCTTGTGGAAAAGTTTCTGCTGGACAAGCAGTTGACAGGAGGTGTCTCGCTGCTAACTTTACATCTACTTTTTACCTGTTTGACTTTAATTGATTCTGTTTGTGACAGCTGCAGAGAAGTCGAAAATGTTACACTGAGTGCAAAAGGTGGCAGTTAAATCTAGAATGTGTACTAATTTATACATTATTACGCCATTTTCTATCTATATTTAATTTATGTTTTAAATTAGGTACATTTTGGCTAAACTAGGCTATTCTGTACATAAAGAAAATGCCCACAGTGTATTATATATTGCAGAAACAGTAAGATTAGTATGGCAGTATGCTAATCTGAGCATCTTAAATTTCCATACTTTCATAGTATGTACTGATTTCTTGGCCATTAATGAAGCATGTTGTGTATGTACATGTTTAATCTTACATGCTGCTTTTTGCATGAAGCAAAGAAGTTCGCATATTCAGACACATAGGCTATATTCGGAACAGAATATTAGCATACTACTTAATGTACAGTGCTGAAAATACTATTACTATGAAACAGCACACATTATGTTTTGATAAACATTTGAAACAGTAGTGTGCTACATTGTTGTTTTAATGGAATATGGCTGTTTGGCAGAAATGCTAAGAGCATACAGTATACACTACTGTTCAAAAGTTTAGGGTCAGTAAGATATTTTCCTGAAAGAAATTAATACTTTTATTCAGCAAGCATGCATTAAAATGATCAAAAGTGACAGGAAAGACATTTATAATTTATATTCTATTTCAAAGAAATGCTGTTCTTTATTGAAGGCCGCCATGGAAAAAAATAAAAAAATAAAAAGGTTATCAATTGTGAGTTTATATCTCACAATTCACACTTTTTTTTTTCCTTTTTCGGAATTCAAAGTTTACATCTCATAATTCAGTTTTTTTCCCCCACCACAACCAACCAACCAAACCAGCCAAATATATAAATAAGGGTAATTGCAACTTATCTCACAATTTGGAGATTTTATTCTCACAATTACGAGTTTATATGTCATAGTTCAGACTTTTCTTCTCAGATTTGCGAGTTATATCCTCGCCATTGCAAGTTGTTAACTTGCAATTCTGAGGTTATATCTCACAATTCAAAGAAAAAATATTTATCAGAATTGTGAGGGGGGAAAAATGTCAGAATTGTGAGACTTAAACTTTGTTGTGAGTTGAGAAAATAAAGTCTTAATTGTGAGATAAAAAGTCATAATTACCTTTTTTATATCATTATCCCTTGACGGAAAACAAGCTTCCATAATGATAACTATAACATTAACTATAATTAGTTAACAATAATTAAAGTTGTAATAATTGCTCTAACTCTATATGACAATGAAGTCCGCACAAATAACAATAATGACACAGAGGTACAATATCACTGAAATCACTTTCAGAAAGTTTTTTTTTTTTCCAGCTGATGAACAATAAAAACATTGGCTGAGTCCAAAAGCTTAGGCTGCTGACTTGTTGCCTTGCTGCCTTCTCAGGCAATGACTTTGCAGGCAACATTTGCGCACAAAGGCGCCTCACGAAACTGATTTCAGACAGGCTTTATAACGGTTTAATGATTTATAACAAAATAGAACAAGCGAATTACTATACTATATTAATTACTAATACTGATTTCTTGCTAGAGGTAATATCAAAAGTGCAAAAAGTTGGTCAGAAACATATATTTACGCACAAACTGACCACCAATGCAACTTTCTGACGCCATCTTTATATTTTTTTAGCTCAACCATCACGGAATGGAACACACAGGATTGTGGGATATCAAAGGCAGCAAAGGATAGCCTACATCTATGCTGCCTTCAAAATTCGATCAGATGAAGGTATCTCAGGAGGCAGGAAGTGAAGCTGACATTGGATTCAGAGGTGCCTTGATGCCTTCCTATCTACGAAGGCAGCATTTTTCAGCTTTCGGGTGCAGCCATTGACAGCCAATCAGAATCCATCCTATACATGTATATGTAATAGACAGTTTCAAAAACGTGTAGAAGTGATACCTCTCGAGTGCTACCTCTCGAAGAGTAGTAGAGTAAACTTTATTATCACCTGTTGTGTTGAAGAGGTAATGAACTCATTGGGGAATCTATTACTATTCAACTCTGCATGGTGAGCAGGCAAAACTCTCTCCTTGCTTTCCTGCCTTTGTCTGTGCTGAGAGCTGATATTGACTCTCAGGTTCCCTGTGGTGTGCGGCGCTCCTGAGGGTTCAGTCGTTCTGGATCTCCTCATGTTCTCTGGCCTGTGCTCTTGGTCTCTGCTAATGAACTCCCATGGCATAGAAATATACAACAAAATAACAGCTGAGGGAGGAAAAAACAGTGTCTCCATCTTAAACTAGAGAGAGACATTGGCTAGCTGGTTTAGCATTTGTAACACCGGTTTAGCATTTGTAACACTGCTCAATTTCTTCAGAAAATGTGAAAATATAGCTAATCCTTTACTGTTATTCTTTGTCCTCCACACACAGAAACCAATATTCACATGCAATTTGCAAGCATTCTAATCTAGCCGGTTCGCAGAGGTTAACTGGCAAACAGGATGAGCTCGGCTAGATTTGTGGACACGGGTGGGCGGAGCCTAAGGATTTGGAGCTATATAAATAGTAGTTCTAATCAAGGGAAAGCTAAGCACGAATAACAGGTGAACAAGAGCCACATGAAAAGGAGATTGTCCATTCTGACCCACAGACATAGTATAGTAAGGTATTAGGGTCAGCTTTCCTCTATGACACAACCTAAGTATGGTAATGTGATGCTAGGCAGTGCTAATGTGGTCTGTGTACACTATTAGCGAATAACGAGTTTAGCTTAAAGGGCTAGTTCACCCAAAAATGAAAACTAGCCTGTGTTTTACTCACCCTCGAAGCATCCTAGGTATATATGACTTTCTTCTTTCAGACGAATCCAATCGGAGTTATATTAAAAATGGTCCTGGCCCCTCCAAGCCTTTCAATGGGGGTAAGCGGGTGTTTGTTGTCAACAGTTCAGAAGACGTGAAATAAAGTGTGCGCATCCGTAATAAAACATCCCTCACACTGCTCCGGGGCATGAATAAAGGCCTCCTGTAGCAAATCCATGTGCTTTTGTAAGAAAAATATCCATATTTCAAACGTAATAAACACTTTTCTATCACTTCCGCCATCCGCTTTCCGGCGGATGACGTAGGACGTCGGCGTCTGATTAGTGACGAATGCGGAGAGAGAACAAAACAAAACGGCGGTCATGAATTAGAAGTACAAAACGAGGATTTGTAAAGAAAAATGTCTGAGGATTTCGATATAAGCCAAGAGGAGACTGGTTTTACTTTGTTAAAGTAAGGAAACTTTGTTTCTTTTGCTCATGAATTTCTCAGAGGCGCGCGCACGACGCCTACGTCCTTCGTAATCCGCCTGAACGTCTTCCACGTACCACGTACCACGCGGAAGTGAGAGAAAAGTGGGTTACACTTTACTTGAAGGGGTGTGCATAAGACTGACATGATGTTTATTACATTTGAAATATGGACATTTTTCTTACAAAAACGCATGGATTCGCTACAGGAGGCATTTATTCATGCCCCGGAGCCGTGTGAGGGACGTTTTATTAAGGATGCATGCACTTTATTTCACGTCTTCTGAACTGTTGACAACAAACACCCGCTTACCCCCATTGAAAGGCTTGGAGGGGTCAGGACCATTTTTAATACCACTCCGATTGGATTCGTCTGAAAGAAGAAAGTCACATACACCTAGGATGCTTCGAGGGTGAGTAAAATTTTCATTTTTGGGTGAACTAACCCTTTAAGCTTTAGTGTTCATTTGCGCTATTTTTGAGGTCTGAGAGATTTGTCTGTGATAATATTACCATGACCTTGCTGGCGTACAACCGGAAGCTACAGGAAATGTTTTAAATAGGGAATTGTGTGCATTGAGATCCAATAGAAGACAACTTTTATATTGATATTTTGAGAGAATAGTGTTTTTGAGAAGCTTTTGAGTGTCACGTCTACCAAATATTTTCAGTAAAGGAATAATTCACCTCAAAATTAAAATTGACTCACCCTCGGGCCATTCAAAATGTAGATGAGTTTGTTTCTTTGTCAGAACAGATTTGGAGAAATGTAGCATTACATCACTTGCTCACTAATGAATGCTCTGCAGTGAATGGGTGCCGTCAGAATGAGTCCAAACAGCTGATAAAAACATCACAATAATCCATACTACTCCAGTCCATCGATTAATGTCTTGTGAAGCGAAAAGCTGCATGTTTATTAGAAACACATCCATCATTAAGTTGTTTTAACTTAAAACCACCACTAATGTACTGCTAAATTTCTCCAAATCTGTTCAGATGAAGAAACAAACTCATCTACATCTTGGATGGCCTGAGGGGGAAAGTATAAATACAGTAAATAATATAGTAGAAAGTCATCAAACCTATGATATAACACAAATGGCAGTATGGGAATGATGTAATGTTAAACTATTTAATATAAAATAATAATAACCAGTTTTACATTTGAGCTTCTTCGTCTTTGTCTAGATTGCAGCTTTGCATAGTATTTCACCATTTAAAGTATTCAACCTGATTTTTTTAGACCATAAGAAACTAAATGAAGTGTCTCTGAACTTTAGTCTCATAGTGTATTCTTCCTGCTCAACCCGTGCAACATTGTGCTTGCAACTGAGTATTTTTAACCAGTGTTTACAGTGAAAATAGGGAAGTCACCAGGACAAACTCTTAATTCATCCAATTATCTATCTTATAAGCCGACTGAACTACAGGAGCTGGTTTGAATCTAAATCGTCTCTAAGCCTAAAATAATGACTCCATTTCTATTGTGCAAAAACTCCTCAGACCAACAGCACAGTGTTGCGTTGTATTTTTGTATTGTCCGTATCGCTTCACATATCTTGCACCAAAATTTGTCAATCGCAGCACTCTATGACAATATTACACTTATTAAATGACCCAGAAAATCTAATGTGTGAACTAACAACCAATTACTGTGACTATGTATCACCCAATTGACAGAGTCGTTTAAAGTACATTAAAGGGGTCATATGATGCGATTTCATTTTTTCCTTTCTCTTTAGAGTGTTACAAGCTCTTGGTGCATCTGAGAAAATCAAGTTCTGTTTTGAAGATGAAAAAGTGATGGCATAACGTACCTCAAATGCTCACTTCAATTCATACCAGACACAGTATGTTTTAGTACACACACACACACACACACAGACAGATAGGTAGTTCCTGTATCAATAAAACAATTCAGAAACTTGTGGTTTTATATGTTTTTTATGCTAAGATTTCACAGCTTTCATTCATGTGAAGTCAAAACTGAAGACAAATACCCCATAGATTTTCAGTTCAGCTTCTTGAGAAGCGCTGCACTGCTGAAACATTTTGAAAGAGGAAAAACGATGTCCTCTAAAAGTGCTGCATCATTTTTTGGAGCGCTACACGGTGTTTTAGTTCTCTGATTTTGCTGGCAACTCCTGCCACTGAGCCTCTGACTGCAATATCAACACAACTCCCACCGGGGAGCCGGTCACTGCAGTGAGTGTGTGTGTGTGTGTGTGTGTGTGATTTCAATCTCAGGAGTGTGTCAGGTCTCCTGTCTCAACTAATTCTGTTTCCCTATGTCTCATCAGTCTGCGGTGACAGCGCTGGTTACCATGCTTTTGTCTGGGTTTACGTTTTTCGTGCATGTAAAACTACTAATCAGCTTTAACCTTCCTGCATTTAGCCTGCTTCCACAACCTTATATTGTATTTCTGACTTATGATCTGCTCCTAGAAAAGTAGAGAATTTAATATATGTCAGGACACAAGATAAACATCTTGTTTACAGGACTGTCCTGAAATAAACTGGGCATCTGGTCACCTTGATGTTTTGAAATTCTAATATAATCTTTAAAACTTCTTTTTTTAGGATAGTTTTGGTATGCCAGCACAGTCTTGAGAGGAAAAGAGCAGCAATAACAACATGATCAATGTTAAAGGGTAGTCTGCTTTCCATCAACATATTGCTTCATTTTTTTACTCCAGGTATTGAAAACACTCTATTTTTGTTTATTAATTCATTGCTATATGCACTACTTAAAGAAGCACTATAGTGTTTAAATCAGTATGAATGCATTTAAAGCCGAATTGTATAATTTCTGTGCCATTAAAGCTGCAGTTCACTCAAAATTAAATTAAAACTTGCTGAAAATGTACTCAACCTCAGGCCATCCAAGATGTAGATTAGTATATGAGAATATGAAAAGATTTGGAGAAATGTAGCATTACATAACTTGCTCACCAATGGATCCTCTGCAGTGAATGGGTGCTGTCAGAATGAGAGTCCAAACAGTTAATAAAAACATCACAATAATCCACAAGTAATCCATATTGTTTAGAGCTGTTTTGGACTGTTTTCACTTGTAAATGGTGCTTAATCTGTGCATATTTCTCTCCTGACTCAGACGAGGCAACGGAAGCAATGGTTTGTTAAAAACATCTTGATGGATTTATTTCTTACAAACATGCAGTTTTTCACTACACATGTTAATTGATGGACTCGAGGCATGTGGATTTGCTATATGCCTTAAAGAAGCACTATAGTGTTTAAATCAGTATGAATGCATTTAAAGCCGAATTGTATAATTTCTGTGCCATTAAAGCTGTAGTTCACTCAAAATTAAAACTTGCTGAAAATGTACTCAACCTCAGGCCATCCAAGATGTAGATGAGTATATGAGAATATGAAAAGATTTGGAGAAATGTAGCATTACATAACTTGCTCACCAATGGATCCTCTGCAGTGAATGGGTGCTGTCAGAATGAGAGTCCAAACAGTTAATAAAAACATCACAATAATCCACAAGTAATCCATATTGTTTAGAGCTGTTTTGGACTGTTTTCACTTGTAAATGGTGCTTAATCTGTGCATATTTCTCTCCTGACTCAGACGAGGCAACGGAAGCAATGGTTTGTTAAAAACATCTTGATGGATTTATTTCTTACAAACATGCAGTTTTTCACTACACATGTTAATTGATGGACTCGAGGCATGTGGATTACTTGGACTCTCAATCTGACGACACCCATTCACTGCAGAGGATCAATTGGTGAGCAAGTGATGTAATGCTACATTTCTCCAAATCTTTTTGATTTTCATCTACATCTTGGATGGCCCGAGGGTGTGTACATTTTCAGCAAATTTCAACTATTCCTTCAACCTCACAGAATGGAATTGCAAAAATAATGTTTTCAGTCAGGATTGCTGAACATGCCTAATGTATTTCATTGGTTAGATAGTCCTGCCCCAAACTCACGCAATTGGTTCCCAGCAATCCCAGCAAGGTTTAAAAGACGTCTATTAGTCGTCTAAACACAGCCCAGACGTCTAGGCTAAAACAAGGCAAACAAGGCTCTGTCAGTGAAAATGTAATAGACGTCTAACCATAGCCCAAGAATAGATCAAATAGACCGCTAATGAATGCCTACATATATACATCTAATAGACAACAAAATGGCAATCCATCCAAACAAATTAAATATACAGCTTTTATTAAGAAAAATAACATTTTTGACAACTTAAGACAATACAAAATGATAAAAATACAAAAGAATTAATGACAAAATACAATTGTATAAATACAATACACTTAAATATAAATATTATGATTAAAAAAATCTGGAGTTTTTAACAACTTAAGATAATAAAAATATAAAAATGAAAAAATAAAATATTAAAGATATTTAAAAGAAAAAAAATCTAATACAAATCAAGAGCATGTTATCACACTTAACATTAAAACAT
>NW_015627535.1:1155075-1157583 GCF_001515625.1 Sinocyclocheilus rhinocerous
ACTTGCTCACCAATGGATCCTCTGCAGTGAATGGGTGCCGTCAGAATGAGAGTCCAAACAGTTAATAAAAACATCACAATAATCCACAAGTAATCCATATTGTTTAGAGCTGTTTTGGACTGTTTTCACTTGTAAATGGTGCTTAATCTGTGCATATTTCTCTCCTGACTCAGACGAGGCAACGGAAGCAATGGTTTGTTAAAAACATCTTGATGGATTTATTTCTTACAAACATGCAGTTTTTCACTACACATGTTAATTGATGGACTCGAGGCATGTGGATTACTTGTGGATTATTGTGATGTTTTTATCAGCTGTTTGGACTCTCATTCTGACGGCACCCATTCACTGCAGAGGATCAATTGGTGAGCAAGTGATGTAATGCTACATTTCTCCAAATCTTTTTGATTTTCATCTACATCTTGGATGGCCCGAGGGTGTGTACATTTTCAGCAAATTTCAACTATTCCTTCAACCTCACAGAATGGAATTGCAAAAATAATGTTTTCAGTCAGGATTGCTGAACATGCCTAATGTATTTCATTGGTTAGATAGTCCTGCCCCAAACTCACGCAATTGGTTCCCAGCAAGCAATTTTGCGTTTAAAAGACGTCTATTAGTCGTCTAAACACAGCCCAGACGTCTAGGCTAAAACAAGGCTAAATTTGGGCTGTCAGTGAAAATGTAATAGACGTCTAACCATAGCCCAAGAATAGATCAGACATCAAATAGACAGCTAATGAATGACTACATATAAACATCTAATAGACAACAAAATAATGGCTAAAGGATTCTTTTTACTCAAATACAACAGGTTTACATTAGTGATGGAATAAGAGTGAAGTGGCAATCTGGAATCATTCTGCTGTGTCATTTTGTGTCTTATGTTCCTATTTAGGAGAGAAAATGGAGGCTAAAAGCAATAGTAAGTTCTGTTAAAAAATGTAATTTCCATCATACTTAATGCCATTAATATGCTATAAAAGATAATAGCTAATCATTTGTGTAAGTCCACATTTTCTCTTTTTCCAATACAGATGAGTTTCAGATAGTTTTCTCTGAAGCAACTCATTCAGATTCCACCATTCAGTGTCACCTGTCTCCTGGAATCAGTGCTGTCAATATGGAGATTAGATGGTTTAAGGAAACAGACTGTGTGTATTTCTATAAGAACAAACGGTTGATAAAGGGGGAGAGTTATGAAGGCATAAAGAGTCTATGCATTGATGAGCTGGAGAGAGGAATTGTGTCCTTACAGCTGAAGGATGTCAGAGAATCATATGCTGGTTATTACCTGTGTCAGGTCACCAGTGGAGACAGGACAGAGGAGATAACAGTAAGAAAATGTGAGTGTTTCATATACTGTAACTTCATTCTACACCGGTTCTAACCTCTACCTCTTGTCAGAATGAACTGAAATCCAGAGGATTGTTAAGTGTTTGATCAGACTCAGAGTGTAATCAGTAAACTGAGAAATGAGACCTATTGATCTAATTTAAACTCTTAGTTCTTAGAGTACCAAAGTAAACCACCCAATCATATCAGCCTTACAAAAATATGTGTATTGAGTGCTAAGTTTCGTTCCCACAATTTCCTGATTATTAGTATTTTCTCTGTTTCTCATTTTAACTGGTTAAACTATACATTTTTTCTTATTGCTCTACTGCTTTATTGTGATTTCGCTGTGATTCATACAGCATGTTTCCCAACAGCATTAAAGACCCATGAAGATCAGACTGAAATGCCTCAACAAACAGCCACACTATGGACTAAACAGGTAATAGAAAAATATAGTTTACTTTAAATACAGTGTGAATTTTTTCTAACATTTATGAAACAAATGTAAATAACTGAAGGTATATTTTGTTGGTCTCTCAGCTTTACCTGTCCAGCATCCTTCTGGCACTGTCTTTGAGGTTTCTTCCTTCAATTCTGCACAACTTTGACACCTGAATAACACATGCCAATGTCAGGCGGGTTTACCAACCTTAAACATTGATGCCCATTGACCTGCAGTTTTCCATCACTAACCTTTTAAAACTCTTTATTCCAGCAGTTTACGTTTTTCCCTATAGCGCCCCCCACAATCTGTCTCTGCCTCCAAAATTGTCTTGCTCAACTGTCTTCATAACAACACAGTGATAGCTGCTGTAACTAAAAAGTAGCCCAGTACACACATCAACCTCAAATGTACATGGAATAATAAATTCACCCCCTACCGTTTTATTACATTATGTTTTCTGTTTGTACTGTTTAGGTTTTAATGCTGCATTGCACATCTGAGCTATTTGCACTATTTGAATACTGCTGCAAACTTTTTATAATTGATAATTTTATATTGCCATTTTAAATCATTTGTATTCTTAAGCTTTACTATCAATATGAAACTTTCAAAATAAATCTTATTGTAAGTTACTTGTACAATGACAAAGATATTCTATTCAATTAGCTCATGCTCTCTCTGTATCTAACAAGCCATTGTTCAGTAATAAATTCAATATAATAATT
>NW_015627535.1:1157661-1158424 GCF_001515625.1 Sinocyclocheilus rhinocerous
TCTAATAGACAACAAAATGGCAATCCATCCAAACAAATTAAATATACAGCTTTTATTAAGAAAAATAACATTTTTAACAACTTGGACAACTTAAGACAATACAAAATGATAAAAATACAAAAGAATTAATGACAAAATAAAATGTTATAAATACAATACACTTAAATATAAATATTATGATTAAAAAAATCTGGAGTTTTTAACAAATTAAGATAATAAAAATATAAAAATGAAAAAATAAATTTTAAATAACTTAAGATATTTAAAAGAAAAAAAAATCTAATGCAAATCAAGAGCATGTTATCACACTTAACATTAAAACATAAATGACAACATAAAAAAAAGATGAATCCTTTTGTTGGTTTATTTATTTTAACAAATAAAACAACCAACAGTGAACTTTAAAGGAAATTATTAATTATTGGTTTTATTTCTTGTTTAAAATGCCTCCCAACTGCATTCCTCAAGTCCAACTCTGTTGCTGCCGGGAAGTTGGTCATCACAGCATCTGCCAAATAAGAAAGAAAGAAAAGATTAGCTCATGCTCTCTCTGTATCCAACAAGCCATTGTTCAGTCATAAATTCAATATAATAATTAAAATATGCGTGCTGAACCGTGGGCCTAGTCACCGGTCACTATCAACTACGATCTGCTCCCTTCACTAAAATGTCACAGTGCCTAAACATGATAACAAATAATATATATAAATAATGAACACGTCAAAACGAAAACACAGATACTTACAAGACCAAGTAGGAATGT
>NW_015627535.1:1158455-1167542 GCF_001515625.1 Sinocyclocheilus rhinocerous
CTGGCCAAAAACTACAGTGAATCAGGTTTGACTATAAGTGGGCTACAGATAGCCGCTCGGACTACGAGCTAAATCGTGGCTACGAACAGGCTACGTATTGAACATGTCAAAGAAATGAAACCAAACTTTGCTTACATGATGGAATATCATACATCTGATCTCACAAGTTATTTTTGCCAAAAAACGACATGAAACCAAATTCAAGGTTATTTGGGCTAGAAGTGGGTTACACATAGCCGGACTATATCGGGTTTATACTTAACCGAGACGTTGAAATGACGGCTATTGCTTGCTGGGTTCAGCCAACTGTCGGGCTTATTGGAATGCTCAAAATAACTTTTGTTTTGATAACGCCACAGAGAAATTAAAGGGCTTATATTTGTCTCTGCATATTAATCTTGTGTACGAGAAAGTATTTTAGCATGGAAAATTGTACACTTCACCTTTAAAAAAAGGCAGTAGGAGTGCTGTGCCCATTATGTGTCACTAGGGGGCTAAAAGAGGCTGTTTCTAAAGCAGCCAAGCAAGACCAAAGATAGATCGACACTCAAAGTAATTACCTTGTTCTTTCTGGTCAGTTCCACAGAGTTGTGCCATTCACTAAAAGCCCTGAAACCTGCTACAGGCTCTTTAAAAACAATCCGATTAAGGAGCTAAATTGACCAGATTTCTGAAATGGAAACCAGGGACATTTCCTAGTTCAGTGGTCAAAAATCTAATTTGTTATTATCTATGAATTAAAAAATGGCGACAGTACATTTTTGTATTTGTTTTTAATTATACTGAGTTCCATGTACTATTATTATAATTAAGAAATATTATGATGCTTGCATGTCAAACTAACCCTAACTCTGAGCAAGACTGTGAAAATAAATAGTTATTATTGCACATCAAAACAATATTTTATAAAAACGTTATGACTTATCTGGTCCTAAACTGAGCTAATGTCTTATATTAACAATGCATGGATTACATATTTTCTGTATATAGCCAGTCTTAATAGATTAGAGTCAGTTTACTTTGCTTTCTGGTTTTAAAAACGAATAATCTATTATAGCTCAAATATATATTATAGCTAATCTATTAATCTATTATAGCTCAAAGTCATGGAGCTGTTTGCATAGTCAGTTTGCTTAATGTCATTTCTGCAAACACCCCTGATATAACTTTCACAGACGAAATGCATACACTTTCACCACATGTAGTGTAGAAAATAATGTTTCTTAGGGTCAAATGACTATTTATATGGCACCAAATACCCAAATTCTCATTACAACGCAACATGTCAATAGGGCACTTAGAAATAGTTTTTAAAAAATTTCAACTGGATTTTTGGGCTATTTCCTCCATTGTAAACTCAGATATGTTGATTCTGATTGCACCACGAGGAGGCGAGGTTCGAGGAGTGAGGAGGCTTCCTGAGGAGTCTTGAGCTAGGATACACAGGTGTATCCTTTATGGAAGTGTTTTATCGATTAAACGTGACGCACGTATAAATTCTCCTACCTCTTCACATCTGCACCAAGTGCTAACCATGGCAGAAAATACAAACACACATAAATGTGAGTATTAAGTATGAAGTTATGGTAAATGTGGGTTACGTTTTGACAGTGCCTTTAATTTCGATGTATAACGTGTACTTTTCAGCACAGTTTTAATTTAGTTTATTTCTTGATTTTAATGGCTTATTGATTTACATTTTTTAATTAATGCCTCTTATTGGTTAATAGAGAATAGAGAATGACTAAGCACCGCCTCCGCAGAAGAAGATCAACGCCTGCTTCTACATCACTGTCTGTTTAGCCCCGCCCACCGATTCACGCATGTAGTGTAAATAACGAGAGAGAAAAACGCAGGTCTATGCAGAAACCAAATGATAAAGATTCTCAGAATACAACAAAACGCTGTGCAGTGCCAAGTTGTGGAAAAACACAAGTCTTTGCACTGCCTTCCTTCTGATCCCAACATTAGGAAAGAGTGATCAGTCGATGAACTTTATTTTTAATTAAGATCCAGACCGTGTCAGTAAGAACTTGATCCTTTGTTTGCTTCATTTGAACTCGGATTCGTTTACAAACAAGGCACATTTCGACGCAGGATTTTCAGAAGGATTGAAACTAAAAGACAATGCTGTGCCGACTATATTGGAGCGTTCTGATGAGGGGGTAAAAAAAAAAAAAACAGGACAGAAAATAGCCTATTACTTCTAAATTATGATGATTTTTATGTAAAAATCTTGACAACATTATAAGTGGACCTCAGAGAACAGTACAAAATAATAAAAAGGCAGTTCATGACCCCTTTAAATGCTAATAGTATTTATATAAAATATTATTTATTGAAACAACAAATATAAACATCAACAGCCATCATAAAAGTTTAGGGAATTCAGTCAAAAGTACAAAGGCAGCGCTCTGATATACAGCATTAAAGTTATGTAAAATATAACGTTTTGAGACTTTGCCCTCAGCCAAAACTATTTGCCCTCGAACAAATAATAGATTAATGAGACCAAAGACTGCCCGTTAGAATTACCCAAAACGAATTATATCTCATGTTTAACCACTAAAGACATCAGGGGCAGCGGCAAAGTCCAGAAGATCTGGCCGAGGTGAGGCTGCTCTCGGCAGGTTCATGAGCACTGAATGGCCGCTGACGCCCTGGAGCTCACTTCTCCAAAAATGTAAAAGCAAATTTTCAAATAGACATATCTTTATTAACAAACCGCACATTTTAAGTCTAAACAAGTACATTCTTGCCTAAAAAACTCCTAAAACTACATCCCGTGACACAAAAACTCTTATTTATACAATGATAGTGGATTTGGGCGTCCGCCGTGACACTCGTTGTGAGAAATATTGCAAGCGGAGTGATAGAAATGGTTGGAGTTCTGTTATCACTAGAATATCGCATTCCTGGAAAAGGCTCTCAGCCAATCAGATTCGAGAATCAGAAAAAAATTGTTGTAAAAATAAATATATCTGTATATGTAATTTAATTTATAATTTATTAGTTTATCAGTAATTTATGGTTAGTAATCTATCTATCTATCCATTTTTTAATGCTTTGACCTTTAAACCTGCCCACAAATTATTCACCACTCATTTCCCTTTCATGTACTAGCTGCTTACGGGTCTGTTCAAATAGATTTTGACTATCAAGTGTTTATGCTGAACCCGTATTTTACATGACACACAGCTGACATGCTAATTGCACTCCAAATGCCCTGTAGAAGTACTTTTTGGCTACAGTCTAGTAAATGATTGCCAGTGACCTGAATCCTGAGGGGTCAGAAGCACACCATGCTCCGGCTGTTTGCATTGCAAATTTCTGATAGGCCTTATCCAACTCCTGTTGATTTTTCCTCCTGTACGTCTCCATAATTATCCTTGCACCGCCTGTGAGTAGCAACAGATGGATGGACCGGAGTGAAGGGGTGGGGGAAGGATTTGTGCTGAAAAATGAAGAAAGAGTGCACATGGTTCACACCATGTGCTGCTGTGAATGACCCTCTGTTGAACAGCTTTGTGTTTTGCTGGCTGTGATAAGATGGATAAGATTAAGTGGAAACCTTTTTTGATTTATTCATTGCAGATACTTTGACCTTTAGCTAATTAGAGCATGACTTTCACTTCCTTGTTCGCTATTTAATGACCATTTCTCACCTTTCTGACACTGAATAATGTTAAATGTGACATTCCAGCCTGGTCTCATGTTTACACGTAGGTATTAATACGTAACATTTACAACTGTTTTTATACAGTCTACTTTTGTACGTTTTTATTCATGCTAAAACGTACAATTTAGACGTATTTCAACGTTTCAAACGTACAAATCGCTACGTATTTTTAGCTAAAAAACGTACAAATATTTACGTATCTTTTATATCATCAAAATATTCGTATCAATGCATTTTTATCATTTTATCAATAAGCGATTTAGATTTTTAGAGCCCTTAACCTACCCCCAAACCTAAACCTACCCATTTTATAGCGAATATGCATTTTTATCATTTTATTAATACGCAATTTAGATTTTTAGTCCCCTTAACCTACCCCCAAACCTTAATCTACCCATATAGCGAATATAAAAGGATATAAAACGCAAATGACCGATAATCGCTGAAAATATTATCCAGATAATTTTCCCGATCCACTCCTTGAACTCGTGAAGGCACGCGCGCATCATTCAACCACAGAAACATAGCATGTCGCAATCTGTAACGAATGCAGGCGAGAGCCAATGAGCGTTTGATTATCCTGCCGTAAAACCTGTCGTAAGGATTCATTTTTAGGTGTCGTCAATACGTCAGTTTTGTACGTTTAGCGGCTGAAAATACGTCAGTATTGTACGTTTTAGTGCCTGTAAAAACGTACGTAAATGTACGTTTTATAGAACCACATTTTACGTAAAATACATACGAATTATCACGAGATCACGTTGGACATTCAAGGAAGAGTTCACCAAAAATTTTACGTTCTGCGAGGTTTTCTCAACATCATGTTGTTCCAACTCAATTTGACTTTCCTTTTTTTCACTTTTTTGTAATTTTAATGCTTCATTAGACATTTACTATCATTATATAGATCAGGATATTCTGTAAAAATTTGACTTTATTGCTTCACAGAAGAAATAAAGTCAAATGGGTTTGGAACAACATGATGGTAAATAACGTGTGCTTCTTTTCATACAATGTCTAACGTCAGCTTTAATTTACTGGCAGATGTGAGTTTGTTCAGCAGTCTTCAGTTTACATAAGTTCATGTTTGCTGTTTGTTTGTTGTGTACTAATGGCCTGGAAGCCAAGGGTGGGAGTACACCTGTGTTTTAACAGGTCCTCCAATAGAGAGTCTTTGGTTGTACTATAGTATGGACTTTTACCTCAGAAGATATTTTTGAGCTGTCTCGTAATGTGTTTGTCATCTTGTTAAGAGACCTTTAAACTGGTATATTCATGAAAAAGTTTCATTCAAAACAAATTGATTCACAAGTAAAATTTTATAAATGTGCGTTGAAAGCTCAAAAGTCTCTGAATATAGTATTTTATTTGTTTGTTTGTGTTCCTCACTATGGCAAGCATCACTATTTCTGTTGCTTAGGGCTGTCCCCCTAATAGTCCACTAACTAGTCGATGAGTATAGGCTCAGTTTAAAATTCTATTACTTGGTTAATCGCAGAAAAAAACTGTCCGTGACGGACAGATCGTTAATGGCTGGTCCTTGAGGTAATTACAGTATATCGGGCAGGAAATCCTAATGTTCACCTGGCAGCTCGCTTTAACATTAACCTAGATAATATGCGCTATTAGGTGCATATCCAAGTGTTTGTGTGGATTTGGGAAGCTGTTAGCGTGCTACTGCATGACATGGAGGTGCCGGCGTGATCACTAATAACAGTGGAAAAAGCTTAAAATAGCCACCATGTTTGCTCATACAGATAAAAGTAATACATCGTTCAAAATTGTAAAGGGTCTATTTTTATTTGTGTACACACAATATCAACAAAACTTTGTGCTTTGGTAAAATAAAGAAAACAAACAGGATGCGCTTTCTGCTGTCTCAGTTTCCGTGAACTGGAGCACGGCACAAAACTCAAGCGTAGCGAAACTCAGCGTATAGGCTGCTTATCTACAGATATGAGAAATATATCTACAGAAAGCTTGGAATGTCTACTTTAAAATGAAATTCTCTCTGGTTATGTATTCTGTTTGAAAGGTGCATTTGAAAGCTGCAGAGATCGTGAGTCGGCATTGTCAACTTCATTTTTGCAGCCAGCACTGACTCAGAAAACACTATTTTATTAATAAATAAATAAAATATCTCCTTGCTATTTCCCATGACACATTCATAGTCATTACTTTTGCTGAACTATCTTTAGTCGGGGACAGCCCTTGTAAAAAATCACCCAGAATTGCATAGCAACACCTCGACCACAACACCGTCTATTGACTGCGAAAAAACTGCTCCATTTCAGCTAGCGTTGGCCTTAAATTCGTTCTCTGCATGTTTCTGAAATCTTGCTATGCTAAAAGTGCAGTTTACTGCCAAATAATCACTTTACACACTGACCTCTGCAAGCAGAGATACCAAAATGGCCTCAGTAATTCATCTCTGACTGTGGACTCAGCTGTTTACCCATCCAGAGTGGCAGCTCTCACGGCTTCACTATCCTCCATTTGTAATGTCTTTTGAGCTGTGTAAAGTAATGGCGCATTTCTTGGACCTGGGGAACGTTTGGAGACCTCACAGCATCAACAGCCTGACTCGCCTCTTGAAATAAAACAATTTTGATGCATTTATTCCAAATGTTTACTGGCATATGTGAATCATAGTCACTTGTTGATAGTTTACCAGTTATCTGTGTTACATTATTTTACATCAATTTTGTATTTTGTTATTGGGTAAAGGTTATAAATTGTTTAAGAATGTAACTACTTTTTTTTTTTTTTTAACTGATTTTTGATAGTATTGTTGTGCATGTAAACACTCTCACTGTTTGCATTCAAAGCAATGCGACTTGTTTTAAAACTCTGTTATATGACCTGACATTCCATTGATATTATTTCACGATGCCTACATAATACAATTACTGTAATCATTCAGAGCGTATGTTAATGCACCACAGATTTCCTCAGACATTATGTCTGACTACTTAACAGCATGTTTCCCACTGATAAATCCAGTGCTGCACACGTAGCTTCTTATGTAATCAACTTCAAGTATTATGGGACGTGACTGCTCACACTGTGCTGGCAATAAATTCTCTAATAGCTTTTCCAACTAATTCTCTTCTTAACCAAGAACTATTGCAACAACCCTAGAAAATAAAGATAATCAGCATTGGCCTAATAGCTTTCTTCGACTCTTACTTACGAGGAAATGGTAAAACCCAACAGTAATTGTGACAAATCATTGAGCCTTTTTCTTTATTTGTAAAATTTTTTATTATGCTCAAATATCACTGCACTGAAAGATTTTCACACATTCCCATCTATCTAGGGGGCATACAGCCCTTTTTCTTTGATAATTAATAAAAGTTGCATGTTTATTCTCTAGGGCAGCAATAGAGTCTTGACTTTATATAATTCATATAATTTTTTGTAATTAAATTTAGAATAAATTTATTAGATTTTGTTCAATAATAATAATCAATAATAATAATAATCAAATAATTAAAAAAATATATCACTGTTTTCACAAAACATTAAGTCGCAAAATTGTTTTAAAAATGGCAATAATAAGAACATATATAGATTTATTATTATATTTTGCTATATTTTATAAAATGTCAATGTATTTTTATTATATTTTATTTATTATATTTACGTTATGAAATTAAATTAAGAAATATCTCAACTCAAACTCAACTCAACTCAACTCAACTTTATTGTCATTCTTCCACATTCACAGTATACAGAAGAGTGAAATGTCATTTCTGACGGACCAAGGTGCAAGACATTGACAAAACAAGTATACGCATGTGTTCATGACAACAGGAATTTAAACATAAGAGCACATTAAACATAACATAACAAGAGCATAACAAGAACAATACAGCAACATGACAAGAGCAATAATCATGAGGTAGGAATGTAAAATTGTAGTAATGTGAGAAATGTTAGAAGTGTAAGAATAAAGTGCTAGTGCACAAATGAGGTGGCTCAGAGCAGACAAAATACTGTTAAATAATGTGCATTTGCACAGTGTTTTTAGCGCACATTAGGTGGCTGAGTGCGGATGTATGTAAACTGACCGTTGTGCAGTTGTGCAAAAGTGTCTACAGTCATGACCAAAAGTTTTGGCAGTGACATAAATTTTGTGTTTTGCAAAATTTGCTTCTTAAGCTGTTGTGGTGTTCATTCACATTGTTCCTAGATGATTGTGTAGAGTGATCAGATGCATTTTAAATAATTGCTAAAAGCTTCATTGGCCAAAGAAATTTACTTTTCACAAAAAAAAAAAAAAAAAAAAAATCCTGACATTCCATTGATATTATTTCACGATGCCTACATAATACAATTACTGTAATCATTCAGAGCGTATGTTAATGCACCACAGATTTCCTCAGACATTATGTCTGACTACTTAACAGCATGTTTCCCACTGATAAATCCAGTGCTGCACACGTAGCTTCTTATGTAATCAACTTCAAGTATTATGGGACGTGACTGCTCACACTGTGCTGGCAATAAATTCTCTAATAGCTTTTCCAACTAATTCTCTTCTTAACCAAGAACTATTGCAACAACCCTAGAAAATAAAGATAATCAGCATTGGCCTAATAGCTTTCTTCGACTCTTACTTACGAGGAAATGGTAAAACCCAACAGTAATTGTGACAAATCATTGAGCCTTTTTCTTTATTTGTAAAATTTTTTATTATGCTCAAATATCACTGCACTGAAAGATTTTCACACATTCCCATCTATCTAGGGGGCATACAGCCCTTTTTCTTTGATAATTAATAAAAGTTGCATGTTTATTGTAGGTAAAAAGAAACATTAACCTTTCTAAATTTGGTCACTGTCTATGCCAAGTTATACAACATTTCTGACGGACCAAGGTGCAAGACATTGACAAAACAAGTATACGCATGTGTTCATGACAACAGGAATTTAAACATAAGAGCACATTAAACATAACATAACAAGAGCATAACAAGAACAATACAGCAACATGACAAGAGCAATAATCATGAGGTAGGAATGTAAAATTGTAGTAATGTGAGAAATGTTAGAAGTGTAAGAATAAAGTGCTAGTGCACAAATGAGGTGGCTCAGAGCAGACAAAATACTGTTAAATAATGTGCATTTGCACAGTGTTTTTAGCGCACATTAGGTGGCTGAGTGCGGATGTATGTAAACTGACCGTTGTGCAGTTGTGCAAAAGTGTCTACAGTCATGACCAAAAGTTTTGGCAGTGACATAAATTTTGTGTTTTGCAAAATTTGCTTCTTAAGCTGTTGTGGTGTTCATTCACATTGTTCCTAGATGATTGTGTAGAGTGATCAGATGCATTTTAAATAATTGCTAAAAGCTTCATTGGCCAAAGAAATTTACTTTTCACAAAAAAAAAAAAAAAAAAAAAAT
>NW_015627535.1:1167902-1183085 GCF_001515625.1 Sinocyclocheilus rhinocerous
GAACTAATAAGGCAAGAATGGATCGCCATCAGTCAGGATTTGGCCCAGAAGCTAATATCCAGCATGCCAGAGCGAATTGCAGAGGTTATGAAGAACAAGGGTCAACACTGTAAATATTGACTCATTATATATTTTTTGCCTTATGATATGCTTATCATTGTTTTTCAGTATACCAAAAAAACATGTGGAAAAATAATCTACAAATACTGAAGCAGCAAACTTTGCAAAACACAAAATTTATGTCACTGCCAAAACTTTTGGCCATGACTGTATAGTGCACAGCTAAGTTAAAGTGCAAGTGCAGATGTATGTGAATGTCCATTGGAGTGTTTTTTCTGTAGGCATGGGATGGGAAGGCAATTTATAATGGGTAAAAGATGATGGGTGTATCAGCTTATTGAGGAAGGTACCTTGCCGTGCGGGTCCTGAAACTACGTAGTCTCCTGCTTGATGGCAGGGGGTCAAACAGATGGTGGGAGGGGTGAGATGAATCCTTCACAATGGCAGAGGCTCTGCGTACACAGTGTGCCTGGAAGATGTCCTGGATAGAGGGGAGGGAGACCCCTATGATCCTCTCAGCTGTCCTCACTATGCGCTGTAGGGTCTTGCGTTCTGCTGTTTTGCTGTTTCCAAACCACACAGTGATACAGCTGGCCAGGACACTCTCCACAGTTCCTCTCTAGAAGGTGGTGAGGATGGGTGGTGGGAGGCTGGCTCTCTTCAGCTTCCGCAGGAAGTGAAGACGTTGTTGTGCCTTCTTCACAGCGGAGTTGGTGTTGATGGACCAGGTGAGGTCATCAGAGATGTGCACACAGAGAAACTTGGTGCTCCTGACTCTCTCTACAACAGAGCCGCTGATGAGCAGAGGAAGATGGTCAGTTAACCTTCTCCGGAAATCAACAACGATCTCTTTTGTCTTCTCCACATTGAGAGACAGATTGTTGTTGTGGCACCAGCTCACCAGTTGTTCCACCCCCTCTCTGTATGGTGTTTCGTTGTCATTGCTGATGAGGCCCACTACTGTCGTGCCATCAGCAAACTTGACAATGAGGTTGGATTCTGATTTGGCTGTGCAGTCGTGGGTGAGCAGCTTGAACAGCAGTGGACTGAGCACACAGCCTTGAGGGGCACCTGTGCTCAATGTGATGGTGCCTGATGTTCTGCCACCCATGCGCACTGACTGTGGTCTCTCTGTCAGGGAGTCTAGAATCCAGTTGCAGAGTGGCGTGTTGAGACCCAGTAGGGAGAGTTTACTCACTAGTTGCTGGGGGATGATTGTATTGAATGCTGAGCTAAAGTCAATGAACAGCATTCTGACATATGTGTCTTTTGTGTCCAGATGTGATAAGACGGAGTGCAGTGTGTAGGAGATAGCATCATGTAGAGCGGTTGGGTCGGTATGCAAATTGTAGAGGGTCCAGTGAAGAGGACAAAGTGGAGTGAATGTGTCTTTTAACCAGACGTTCAAAGCACTTCATTGTGATGGGAATCAGTGCTACAGGGTGGTAATCATTAAGACATGTCACTGTTGACTTCTTAGGCACCGGGATGATGGTGGTCTTTTTGAAGCACATAAGGACCACAGCCTGGCTCAGGGAGATGTTGAAGATGTCTGTGAAGACATCTGCCAGCTGGTCAGCACAGTCCCTGAGCACTCTTCCTGGTATGTTGTCTGGGCCTGCAGCTTTTCGTGGATTAACTCTCGATAGCGTTTCCTTACGTCAGCTGATTCCAGACAGAGCACCTGCTCCTCAGGAGTGGGCATGGATTTAAGTGCCTGTATGTCATTCAGAGCTTCAAACCGTGCATAGAAATCATTTAACAAGTCAGGGAGATGGATGTCACTGTTGTTGGCATTTGGTGTGATTTTGTAGTCTGTTATGCCCTGCCATATGCGTCTGGCGTCCTTAGTATCACAGAAGTGGTACAGTAAAAGTGTGGTATAGTAAAAAAAAAAAAAAAAAAGTATAATTAATTATATATATATATATATTATAATTTTATAATAATAAATCTTTTATAGAATGTATTTTTTTATTAGGTTTTGTTATGTATTATCATTTACATTTTTAAATTAAATAAAAATATATTGAAAAATATATTTAAATATAATCTGGGATCCCTTGCATTTATTTAATTTGGTCATGTCTTATTTTGTCTAGGGTACCAATAAAGTCTGGACTGACAGTGACACCCCTGGAAGCTACAGAGAGCTGGTTGGGGTCCATCTTTGCATTTAGCAGTTGGCATGAAACTCTGGTGATTTTAGCAATGTAATGAAGCACAAGAGGAACAAGGTGAGTTCCATTCAACTTGCAAACTTTACACCTTAACCATATCCGCCTGTGTGGCCTTTGCGTCTCTCAGCAGCTGTTGAAATGCCACAGGATGCAACAGTCTCTCCCTGACAGTATGAGGATACACTAATGACTATAGCAAATAACACAGATTGACAAGTTCCTTTGTCACGTCATCAGTGTGTCTCCTCGTGTCCTGATTCAACAGCTCTGAGAGGGGCGGGGCTTCCAGTGACAGCCAAATAGTGACAGCCAATCAGATAGAGGGGTGGAGATTCCTTACCCAGCGACAGCTAAGTGTCATTACCCATTGCTCCACAAATCTCAGGTGGCTGTGTCCATCCCCCAGGGTACAGCCATGTTTTCTTGTCCTCTTGATCTCAATGCATGACTTACAGTGGTTTTTATGAGTTGAGCGGCGGTAATGGTGAGGCCAGAAGGTGAAGGGCCTCTGCCGCAAAGAGGTTGGTTTGGTCTCTGGTAGCGGCGAATCAAGAATTGGAAAGTTCTGCAACCCTTAAGTGAAGCACTTCTCTCTAGTATAGTTTTTTAATTGAATTGTTTTGTGCTTTTGTCACTTTTTTAATATCACTATTTAGGTTTATTTTATTTTTATTTTTAGTTCAGCTTTATTTTTTATTTCCAGTTAGTCTTCAAATTAAACTAATTGCAATTACTTAACTTAACCATATCCGCCTGTGTGGCCTTTGCGTCTTACAGCAGCTGTTGAAATGCCACAGGATGCAACAGTCTCTCCCTGACAGTATTACTTGCCAAGATAACATTTCTAAATTTCATAGAGCTTAAGTTTTGCATCAAATATTTATATATTATTAATATTTACTTCAGCTTTATTTAAATGAACAAAAATGTTTTTCATATTTTATTTTTAGTTAATGATAATGACTCAGATTTTTTATCAAATCAAAACAATAGTTCATGTTCATTTATTTATTTAGTTTTTTGACAAATAGGCATGTAATAAGTGTTATAATCTACAGTCATTCTTGCAAAATAAACCCTTTCAACCCGATCCAAGACCCTTTTGCTTTACATCATGACTGAAAATGATCCCTTACATAACATCCATCCAGCTAGCAGAGGCCTGAAATATAAGGCCTCTTCTTTTATTGGCGCTCATGTTGAGAGTGTACACACCGAGCGGCTGAGCTCTTAAGCAGACCGAGTCCTGGCCCGGCGGAATGAATAGATGCTAAACAGTCTCTATTAGCCATGGGTGTGTTAGCCGGGCACCTCTCCCTCTAGACCAAACAAAAACGCTGTGCTCCAGCCCTGTGCTTCGGTTATTAATAGGTACGCTAAGCATTTCTCTCAACAGGAAGTGGCTGCTGGTGCTTCCTATAAATGCTCAGCTGAAGTCAAACAGACACTGCTTATTTCTGAGCACTGTGTTTACGTAAAGGGTGCAAAGTGCTGGATCTAATATGCACAGATGGTCTGTTTTTGTTTGTTGTGTCTTGACAGACACAGAGTGTCAGGTTGGTGCGCTGCTCAAGTGTGTTTTAGTTAGGAACGTGGTATGTCCGTGTGGCAGGCAATTGTGTAATTTTTAGATTAGTAAGAATTGAATTTCACAAGACAGATGCGAAACAGGAAGTATAAGGTCCTCATATAGTGACCAGGGCAGGGGTAAATGAGAGGTGACACTACCGTTCAAAAGTTTGGGGTCAGTAAGATCTTTTTTCTTCAAAGAATTTATTACTGTTATTCAGCAAGGATGCATTAAATTGATCAAAAATTATCTAAAAATTATATTTAAAATAAATGCTGTTCTTTCTGTTCATCAAAGAATCCTATTTTTATTTTACTTTTTTTTAAATTACAGTTTCCACAAAAATATTAAGCAGCACAACTGTTTTCAACATTGATAATAATAAGAAATGTTTTTTTGAGAAGCAAATCAACATATAAGAATGATTTCTGAAGGATCATGTGACACTGAAGACTGGAGTACTGATGCTGAAAATTTAACTTTAACATCACAGGAATAAATTACATTTTAAAATATATTCAAAAAGAAAAAAAATTATTTTAAATTGTAATAATATTTCACAAAATGACTGTATTTTTGAACAAATAAATGCAGCTTTGTTGAACATAAGAGATTTATCGATTTATAGCATTAGACCCCTATCTATCTGTCTGTCTGTCTACATAAACAGTAAGTTTCCATGAAATACAGTAATTTAAATAGTATGATTTATTAATGTATTGATTGCATCTGCTTTCGTATCATGGTAACACTTGTAGTTATTCCTGCCCACCATCCTCCTTTTATCTCTCGTCCTCTTTTCTGCTTTCCTCTCCTCACCTTCAGTGCTTTAAAAATAAACAGTCGCTCTTGTTTTTTAGAAATAGCATGAGATCTTGGCAGACCATGTGGACAGCTCTTAGTTATTCCTGCGTTTGTGTTTGTGCAGCTGCGGTGGACACGTGTGACGTCACTTGGCTGAGCGAGAGAGGCACAGGGCCACTCTGAGAACAAACGCTGATGAATGTGAACAGTGGATTAAACACCAACGGAAAGACAATCCAGAAGAGGTGGTAGAACACCCTTCTTTGTATCTGTTGCGGCCCCTTGGCATCAACAAGCAAAACACAGAGAGTTTCTGAGAGGTGCTTTCACTTTTATTTACCCCACAATCTTCATGTGCTAAACTTGAGTGCATTGTGCATCATTTTTTCACATTTAAGTACTGTGAAACTATACAGACAGCAAAAAATAATAAAACAGATAAAAATATAGCAAATGTGTAGTATATGTTATGAAAATGCAAGCAAAATATTACAGCAAGTAATTTCAATGAATAGAATGAAATTATACAAAGACATTCTTTAAGCAAGCACAGCATTATTGCCATATAGCTTATTCGTGTGTTTCAGTAACATTAAAGGAATAGTTCACCGGAAAATGAACATTTGCTGAAAATGTACTTATCCTCAGGCCATCCAAGATGTATATGAGTTTGGGAACAGATTTGTAGAGATGTAGCTTTACATCACTTGCCCACCAATGGATCCTCTGCAGTGAATGGGTGCCGTCATAATGAGAGTCCAAACAGCTGATAAAAACATCACAATAATCCACAAGCAATCCACACGACTCCAGTGCATTGCTTCTTGTGAAGCAAAAAGCTGCATGTTTGTAAGAAACAATTTCGTCATTAAGGCATTTTAACTTTAAATAATTTCTTGTGGCCAAAATTTATGTCCATAATCCATAATATCACTTCCTCCAGTGAAAAAGTCTGACATATTTGTTTATATCTATTTCGGATCTGTGCATATTTCTCTCCTGATTCAGACGAGATTACTTTTATAATGGAGAAAGCAAAATTATGGATAGATGACGGTTGCTAGATACTTTAGCCAGAAGCAGCAGTTTGAAGTTAAAAAATGTCTTGATGGATTTGTTTCTTACAAACATCCAGTTTTTCACTTCACAAGACGTTAATTGATGGACTGGAGTCGTGTGGATTACTTGTGGATTATTATGATGTTTTTATCAGCTGTTTGGACTCTCATTCTGACGGCACCCATTCACTGCAGAGGATCCATTGGTGGGCAAGTGATGTAATGCTACATTTCTCCAAATCTGTTAAAAAGAAACAAACTCCGCTAACTCATCTTGGATGGCCTGAGGGTGAGTACATTTTCTTTCTTGTGTGAATTATTCCTATAAATAACAAATTTGTGTGTAACTCATTCACAAAACATTAACCATTCCTGTAGGATTTTTAACCTCAAGATGAAGTTAGATGCACATTAACCTTTGCACTGTGACTTTACTATGTCTGCAGCCTCGTTGAAAGTGTGGTATGCAAAGGTAAACCAATGACTGCAAACGGTGATTATTTACAATAACCCTAGTTACCAAAAGACAAACTGTAAAACTTCTACAATGCTATGTGAAAGTGTGTGCATATTTGCTTTTCTGTTGGATAATTAGTTCAAATTATGTAGAAGCATCCTCCTTCATTGTATTGTGACACATACAGAGTACTGTGAGTAGCAAACAGCATTATGCTCTTCTTTTTCCTCTCTTCTTCCCAATCTCTTCTTCTTCATCTGACACTCTGAACGCACCCCATCTCTGGAGGTAAATTCCATTCAAAATTCTTGCCCTGTAGGTGACAAATTGTGCACGTCTAATTCTCTCCTTTTTGTCTTGATTGCTGTTTTGGGAAAATTACTGAGTATGTCAGCATTGTCCACCATGTCTGCCCTATTATCTTCCATCAGCCATAATGGGAGGAATTTCTTATGCACAAAGACTCATTTCCAGGGCCGTGGATCTTAACAAGGCACACATTTTAAACAGCTTCCCATTCAATCATCCATGATCAAAGACAAAAGCAGCCCAACACGCTGCCCTCACGTGGTAATTACAGTACGAACCCAAATGAGTCCAATACTTTTAATGATGGATAGATTTATTGGCGGGAGCAGTTTAGAGTTTATGTGAGGATCTCATTTGAACATTTTTAACCTATTTTTATTTCAGTTTTGGAATAGATAAAATTTCTGGTTCTGTGTAAATCAAATACTGCATCATGTTATTTGTCGCCTGTGTATGAGAATCAACACAATGTGACTTTCTGTTTTCATACAGGTTCCTAAACGATACCCTCATCTGCCATTGGTCAGTTAAACTGATAGTTCTTTCCTAAACTCATGCCATTGGGTAAGGACATGTGGCTGTGTCACTCTGTAACAAGTAAATACAGACATCAACTTCAAAGCACCAATCACAGTTAAGAATTCTAATATTACAGTGACATCATTGGGCGGTTGGTTACATTTTGAATGCTGAACATTCTAAGAATGTAACTCGGTGCCAGACTTTCAAATTTGAATCTGACAGTCACCAAGGTTGGCGTTTATTTGTTCAAAAATACAATGAAAACAGTAATATTGTGAAATATTATTACAGTGTTTTCTATTTGAATATATCTCTTTCAAATGTAATTTATTGCTGTGATGGCAAAGCTGAATGTTCAGCATCATTACTCCAGTCTTCAGTGTCACATGATCCTTCAGAAATCATAATAATATACTGATTTGCTGCTCAAGAAATATTCCCTATTATCAATGTTAAAAACGGTGCTGCTTCATTTTTAGATGGAAATTATAAATTTTTTTCAGGATGCTTTGATGAATAGAAAGTTCAAAAGAACAGCATTTATTTTAAATAATTTCAGAATTATAATAGTTAAGATTAGAACAAACGCTAACCAGTAATATTATTACATTGCTGCCTAGCAAGCACATTGTAATTAGATCCCAGCAATCACAGGTCAACCCGAGTACCGCTCATAGCGGCAACAGTGTATTGCATTTGTATCTGAGCTTTAACGTTACCATACTGTTTTTAGGCAGGGGGTTGTAAAAAACAGATGTGGACCTCAGAGGCAGTGTTTACTGATCTGAGGATTAAAAAAGAGATTTGATGACATGCTTTATTGGAGTATCATTCTCTCACGACTCAAGCATTTAATGATCCCAGCGCACCAGCATCATCATCGTCATCCATTATCCAGAGATGCGTGGGTGTTGTTAATTCGTCATGGAGTCTATGCTCTATAAATAGCTATCGTATTGCGTAATGCGCGTCGGTGGCGAATCAATAGAGGATCTCCCGACAATGAAAATAAATTTTTTTCAGGATGCTTTGATGAATAGAAAGTTCAAAAGAACAGCATTTATTTTAAATAATTTCAGAATTATAATAGTTAAGATTAGAACAAACACTAACCAGTAATATTATTACATTGCTGCCTAGCAAGCACATTGTAATTAGATCCCAGCAATCACAGGTCAACCGGAGTACCGCTCACAGCGGCAACAGTGTATTGCATTTGTATCTGAGGTTTAACGTTACCATACTGTTTTTAGGCAGGGAGTTGTAAAAAACAGATGTGGACCTCAGAGACAGTGTTTACTGATCTGAGGATTAAAAAAGAGATTTGATGACATGCTTTATTGGAGTATCATTCTCTCACGACTCAAGCATTTAATGATCCCAGCGCACCAGCATCATCATCGTCATCCATTATCCAGAGATGCGTGGGTGTTGTTAATTCGTCATGGAGTCTATGCTCTATAAATAGCTATCGTATTGCGTAATGCGCGTCGGTGGCGAATCAATAGAGGATCTCCCGACAATGAAATAGGGTTGCGTGTGTTGCATATGAAAAAGCTGTAAAGGCTGACACTGGCTGCAGTGTTTTGGATGATAATGTAATTGTGAGCGCAGATTGTGGCATGAAAATGCCTTTGAGCTGTATGTGGGATTCAGATATGCTGGTGTAAAATAAATTAAACTGCTTTTGCCTGTTGTTTTATTCATCTGATAAACACAGTAGTGAAAGAATGTACTAGATGAACCCAATAAATCGAGTGTTGGAAAAATAAACATACACTATAATGTTCTCTTCCAAAACCTTGTGAGCTGTCCACGTGCCTTTAATGCATCGTAGGTGAGCTACAGATGCTAATGGCTATTTCTGAAGATAAACTATCTCAGTCTAAATGAGATACCTTGTTTTAGTGAAATTATAAGGCGGGATCGCATGTATTCTACACAGAGAAGGCAATCCCTAAATGCACCACAAGAAATGTTGACTATAAATAGAGCTGTTGTCAGTTTGTAGGCCTACCTGGATGGCTAATTAGGTTTTCATACTGTATGCAGTTTACATGCAGTCATATTTGTTGCTAACAAGTTAGTATTTAAAGAATATTGCAGTTGAACGATTTTCCAAGCAAGCATCTTGCTAGCAAATTTTTATGTTCTTAAAAAGTGTAGTGTCAAGTCTATTTAAATACTTTTAACCCCATATCTTATTTTACTCATACATCCATAAGTGCTATTCTAAATATCCATAGGAAATTTCTGAGGGAGACATAGGTTGAAAATGCAAATTTTATTCAATTTTTTAAGACTACGAACTGAACAGCTCTATAAAATTTCATACAATAATGATACAATTTGATATTATTGATAAAAATACATATGTGCAGTCAGAATTGGACTATTTTGCCTCCTATTTGTATGTTTTTTGTGCATTTTAGAGTATTGCAGCAATAGCGTAGCAACATGCTAATGTCAAACTCTATTGAAATCAAGTGTGAATGAAGTCTCCCGCTATTGGAGTGGCGCATGAAGTTGTTGCCTATTTAGTGCATTTTCTAAATTGGCTACTTGTAATATTTTCTGACAGTTGATATACAGCCAAGGCTCATTGGAAAAACGTGCCTGTGGCAACATTTCTGCAAAATGATATTTTCCTCCTTGCACATTTCACAACACTTTCAAAGTTAAATGTCCAGTGAGTGGCACTAAAAGCACATTCCGTTTCCGAAACAGATGTATGTGAATCTGGCAATGTTTTATTGTGTTGGGTGTGTATCGTGGCATTCGTGGAAATGAAATGTCTGATGAGTGGCGCTAAAAGGTTAATGCTCTATTGCTTTTGAAAATAACATACTGCCTACACTAAACCCTAAACCTAACTGATAGTACTAACCAAGCAAACGTAAGATAAAAATGCATTTGCTGAAGCAATCATGCTATTTCAGCTTGCTACTACAAGTTTTTGAGCTGTTTTATTGGGTGTGCAATGCTGTATCAGGTGGGCTTCCGAGCAAGTTTACATCAGGAAAGCCATACATATAGAGCTGGTTATGTGATGCAAAGGTCAAATTGTATTAGTTTACAAATCATACACTATGGTAAAAGTGTTTTGAGGTTGTAAAATAATATTATGTAAATAATAAATGTACAGGGAACCACAGAAAAATAAGTCTTATTAATCAGTAATCTGCCCCTGCAATCAATTTATGTCGGCTGCATTATAAATGTTGTTGATGTTGTACTGCAACTCTTCATTTTAGCTGGAAACTGCAGTGAATAGTACGTATAGGCAGGTCTTTGGAGTTTCGTGAAAATGTAGGTAGAGGCACGTTTTCCACTGAGCATATGTTGCACAGTTAGCTGCCTTTATAAGTTGTAGGAATCTAGACAGCCCACTAGGATTTGGAAGAGAGCTTAAGGGTATGAGTCAGATGTTGTTTTGACAAAGCGTATCTGGATTCTGGCTGTGCGAATAGGCAATACCCCATCTACATTTCCACTTTCTTTCTGCCTCATCTAAACATATTTTTCTACAGATTTTAGATCATTTTAAAGTCAGATAAAATTATAAATACTGCAGTGTGGACAGAGTGGCTGATGTCTGTAAAGGAAAGAAAGGCCGCCTGCACTGTCATTGTCTTGCTGAAAGTATTTGAATTTTTCTGTATTGCTCACACTCTTTGAGGCATCATCTATTACCATGGCAATCACACTCATTCGTTTCCATCATGTTTCATTTGTCGGCTGCTGTTCATTGTATTTCCATTAATCGCTGCACAGCTATGAATGTGTATGAAACTAAGAGGTTGTTTAAACCAATAGTTCAATCAAAAATGAACATTCAGTCATCAATTTCTCACCCTCATGTTGTTCCAAACCAACCTTCTTCCTTAGAGTTTATCAGAATGCCCAAGCTACACTACTTTTCACTGTTCAATCAAGTGAAGTGTAAAACACTCATGTCTATGGAAAAAAGCAGTTAACAAAAATGTTTTAGGAACATTTTGCTAATGTTAAGTTACAAAAATGTTATTTCTGAACATCCAAAACATCCAGTTTTTTTTTTTTATATTAAAAAAGTTTTTTTTTTCTCGGTTATGCAAACATTACAGAAAACATTATGGGAATGTCCCATTTTGTCATTTTGCAAACAGTATGGGAATGTTCTTTGATTGTTCTCTAAATGTTCTGAAACAATTAGTAAATAGTAACACAAATGAACGTCCAACTAAAACATTTTCAGAAAAAAACTTCCATGAATGATATATAAATAAAGATTTTGTGCTAATGTTTTGAGAACTCTATGAAAGACCAGATTACTTTGAACAAATGTTCAGTATTAACGTTACTGGAAGAACGTTTGTTCAGCCAAAGTTCTAAGAACATTCCGTAATAGCTGGGTGGATTCTTGTCAAAACATCTCCTTTTCTGTTCAATGAAAGAAAGACACTTATACTGGTTTGAAATGACACAAGGGTGAGTGAACGATGACAGAATTTTCATTTTTGGCTGAACTGGTCTTTTAATTCCTCACTGCTCTTCCAGTGATGTTGAATAAAAATGTATTACACAACTGTTCCGAAATGCAAGGAATGGCATTTGAATGGTATATGAGTGAGTGACAAAGAGAACGTTCGCACAATGCCATCAACACATCAACCCCCACGCCACTCAAAGCCCACAAACACACCTCCCGACCTTGCTCTCTTCTTGCATTCAGTGCGCTGCAAAAGGTCAGGTTATTCCCCTTCTGTGTCCTTGGCATCGGCACATTGATGCCCAGAGCATTGTGACAAAAAGATATTGCACTTGAATGTCACTTGGACAAAGGGAGAATGGGAGAGTGAAAGAAGAGACATAATTTGTAAGAGCAGTTGCCATGGTGACTTTGACATCACTGCTTCCAAACAGGATTGGAGTTTTCCGGCCGGAATTTGGGTTTGTGCTGATGATAGAGTCTGCACTTTAGACAAACAGGAAATAGCTATGTAGAATGACTGACGGACGGGACATCTCCTGTGACGCTGGTAGACTTCAAAATCAAACATTAACAAACAATCTCATCATTGAGAGTGCATGACCTTAATGTCTTTAAACTTTAACCTGAAAAAATCAACTAAAAATCATGACCATATTTTGATTGTAATCTAAATACATGCATAAATGATAATTAGTAATAGAAAGGCTCACCAGGGATGCATTTATTTGATGGAAAATACAGTAAAAACTGTAATATTGTAAAATATTATTACACATTAAAATAAATGTTTTATATCTTAATATATTTAAAATATAATTTATGCCTGATGCAAAGTTGAATTTTCAGCAACCATTATTCTAGTCTTCAGTGTCACATGATCCTTCAGAAATTTAGTTTTGTAATGATGTAAAAGATTTTACTGTCAATTTTGATCAATTTACAGTATTGTATATATACTCTGCCATGCATGACTTGCATTTGATATGTAAAGTTATCCAAAAATTACACATTTAAGCGATCAAATCTGATCAGTTAACCAAATTATTATCTCCTCACAAGAAGGAGCGGTTTTTGTCCCTTCTTTGCAGCAGAGACTGATCTGTGCTGTTTTGAATCGACTGATGCAAATAAGAACCAGGCAAAGAAAGCTTATATGCTTCAGTTGGCATGAGCTTTGTGTTCTGTTATGGTGGAATGATTTCATTTACACAGAAGAGAAATACTCTAGAAATGGGAACCTCCCTGTTTAGTGGAAACACTGCTTGTTTAAAATACTTTTGGTGTGACTTTGCTGCCGTGGTGGTTATTTGGTTGTTGGGAGTTGAGTTGGGAGAAGAGTTGAAAAAGGCATATTGACTTGTCTTTGGGGTCAAAGAGAAAGGTCATCCCCCAGCTGCTAATGTCACCTGCCTGGTGACCACTTACAGGCAGCAGAATGCATGACCAGCATTCACTACAATGGCCCTATGTGACCCTGTAGCACCTTTCAGAGAATCTCGAGGCTGTATTTTGAATATAAAAATGGCTAAAGGTGTTTCATACACTCCACTGCACATTTTGCCTTTAATTCCAACCATATTTACATTATAGAACTGCCTCTAATACATTCTTGCTGAACTGCATCAGACATGCATCATCTATGTGGAGTTGAGACTTTTAGCTACAGTGTTGTTATAACTGTATCAATAATATGGATTGAGTTACTGGATTACTCAGTGTACCATAATGAGTTAAGATTGTTCTTCAATATTTTGCTTTATAAATGTCTGTAAGGATTTCACATTGAATAATGGTCTGTCTGTAATGCCTAAAGTTTTGCAAAATATCCACATTTTCACAATAGGAGACATATGGAACAGAAATGAAGGAACATGCAGAGCAACATGTTAATTCTCACACTGGTCGAACTGATATTCTTAGTTTGTCAGTTTCCAAAAAACAGCTTTACTTCAGTGCCATTTTAGTATCATTATTAATATAGTATTGTACTATTTATTAATATTTGAAATTATTTTTTATTTTTATATTTTCCTTTTTCTGTTTTATATATATATATATATATATATATATATACAGTATCTCACAAAAATCAGTAGTAAATAAAAAATAACATGCATTGTATGATCCCTCTAATATTGGTAAAATAATTAACATTTAGCAGATACTGCAAAGTGTATGTACAATTTTGACCACAATTGTATATATTTATATATACTGTATATGTGTGTGTGTGTGTGTATGTGTGTATTTATAAATATATAAATATATATATATTTCGTCTGGCCAGAGGAGAACTGGCCCCCCGACTGAGCCTGGTTTCTCCCAAGGTTTTTTCTCCATTCTGTCACCGATGGAGTTTTGGTTCCTTGCCGCTGTCGCCTCTGGCTTGCTTTGTTGGGGACACTTCATTTCCAGCGATATCGTTGACTTGATTGCAAATGAATTGATTCAATTTCAGCTTTTTTATTCGCAGGCTAGTGTTAAGCAGATAGTGAGCCACTGAGAAATTAATTTAGGTTCTAACAGCAGGGAAAAGCAGCAAAGGTCTTTCTTTTGTGTTTTGCGGTTTTTGTGCTTTAAGAGCTGGAATAATGAGAAGGGGCCGGGGAGACTCGTGACATTTTTCATGTTAATCTGACCTCGGAACAGTGGGGGAATTTGTCAGAATGCCAGGTAGGCTTGTTATGAGGTGTAAATGTCTTGCGGTGTGCTCTGACACAATAAATGCCAGGGCAAAGCATGAGTCCTCTTTGTCTACATCAAAACAAGCATCTGTCTTTCTTTCACAACTCCTAAAGAAAATGTAAATAAATATCAGCTGATTGGTTACAGTGATTGCAAGCACATTGAAGCTAATGATATGCTCTATTTTGACATCCTCACACATAAAAAAAATTGGGTTAGATATATGCCACAATCGCAATGCCTTAAGATGCACCACACTGTAAAAAAAGTCAGTAAAAATACAGTACAATATACCATAAGGATTTGAAGGAATTTTCCGTATTTGGTTTTTACAGGTGTTTTCCCGTATTTTTTAAATTACGCTTTGCATTGTGGGAACAAGAAGCTCAGTCGATTATCGGCGCGAAAACAGTGCTAGAGCAGGCGCCATTGTTCACGGAGATAGTCTCGGTCAAAATTCATTTTAAAGTCGGATTTCGGGTTTGGGGAATCGTTCTTACGCTTCCGTGGTAAATTATTTTTTGTTAAATGTAACGTAACAAACTGTAACGTTTACTTAGTTGCTGTCTGGCTTGTTTGTCAAATGAATGTCGGAGCCGTCGTATTCAACATTTTCAGCATAGCATACCGTCACATCTTACTCGACGTGGAGGTACGTGTTAAAGTGTGCTCACTTTTAGTTTATAAACTTTTAATTGTTGATGTATTTGTTACTGAGCGTGTCGTAAAGCATCCTGCATATTAATGTTACTGAGGTGATGTTAAGCAGCTGTGATAACGTTAAATCTGAAGTGCGATACAACTGTGTTTAGAGCACTTTATGCCTTCAACAGGAGCTGGCAGAGGAATTGTCAAGAAAAGAAGACACCATTTACGACTTTCTTTTATTTAAAGGACCCGCGCACGCATCGACCAGAGTGAGAGCTAGAGCGAGATCGCGCCCATCAACGCGCTTCATCCGGCAGCAGCACTGCACGAGACTTGCTCGTGAAGAATGTCTCCAAAGAAGTGTGTTTTTGGTTGTAAGGGAAAGATAACGCTGGGTTCTTTAGGTAGCTGAACAA
>NW_015627535.1:1183426-1199926 GCF_001515625.1 Sinocyclocheilus rhinocerous
GTTATGTAGACAGTGGATACAGTTTGTTTTTCCGGGGCAGCAACGGAGTTTCACAAGTGTGTTTGTTGACGAACGTTTTATAAACAAGGCCCAGTTCAACGCTGGATTTGCACATCATTTGATACTGAAAGATGGAGCGGTCCCAGTGATAAAAGATCCCGGTCATGATTCAGAACTGCAGACGGTAAGTGAAACGGCATCAAATGTCTGTTTTGTTGGCATTTGGCATCCAAGTGCTCATCGCTCTTTAGCTTCGTCCACGGCGCGCCTCCAGGAGCCCGGCTTTTTCCGGAGAGAATGGTAAAGCTGTATCTTTCTTTTATAAATATGATCAAACTAAAGACTTTTTGGAGATACGAAGGATGCAGTACGACTCTATAGGTACTCAAGATTAACATGAGATTGGGTGAAACTGTGTGTGTTATGCCCCCTTTAAAAGAGATTGAGGTACGACTAGGTGAAGATCTCACATCGCAGAATTCTTCAAGGATAACACACCTTTTCTGCCAAATGAGGTAGGTTTAGACTTTTTATTGCCTTGTTTATGTTAAACACACACACACACACGAGAAGTTAATTCGGTAACTTTACTGGCACGCTGTCTGTGTGAACGCACACAGTTTTCATGCATGCACAGATAATGCTGCTTCAGACAGTGCGCCAGGAGTGCATCGAGTTCTCTCTCGCACATACACAGACAAAAACACACAAAATTATGTCAAAATGACCATTTTTGGCGAGTGACAGTCTTAAATAAGTTAAAAAGTCTTGACTGATGTAAAGAGTTGATGTGAGTCATGTTTTAAAGGGACAGCAGTTCATGACATTCATGGTGTTTCTTTTGTTTTCTTTTCTAATGACAGGTCGTAATTGCTGCTGTACTGTGCATTCCAAGCACCGTCTGCATTCTTATCATGGGTTTGTATTCTGTTTTATTTATTAACAGTTTTTATTTATGGAAGCATATGGGTAGTAAAATTCAATTTGAAATGTAATATGCAAAATGGCAATGTATTCCTGTATTTAAATTTACATTTCCCCATACATATGTGCAATATTTAGTGCAAATTGAAAATTCAATTATATAATTTACATTTGCCATTTCCTACACTAGTTTTAAATAAAAAAATATTTTAACGCTTTATAAGTTAAAAAATGAAAATGAAAATGTATTACACAAATTGATTAGATCTGTTTAATATGTCCAAGCAAAAACTGTAGCAAAATTATCATTTAATTGCTGTTTTTCTAAATGTATTTAGACTTAGGGGTAGGACACTTGGGATTGCATTTTCATCGTTATACCATGTGATAATTGTAGCAAAATGCAGTGAGAATTTCAAAATGCATTCTGAGCCAAAGGTGCAGCAAAAGGGTAGCAAAATGGTGGTTTAAATGTCTTTTATTCTTCTTAAATGCATTGACACTTACATAAGATGTTTCAATTGCATTTTCATTTATTACCCCACGATGAATATAAAGTCAATGTGGATTTGAAATGCATTTGAAAATGCAACACGCCCCTGACCTGTCAATCGTTAGGCTACATCAAGGCAACAGGACGCACAATAAGTCAATATTCACTGTCACCCAAACGCTTTCCACATTGACTTAAACTATATTCATCGTGGGGTATTAAATGAAAATGCCATTGAAACATCTTATATGTAAGTGTCAATGCATTTAAGAAAAATTAAAGACATTTAAATCACCCTTTTGCTACCCTTTTGCTGCACCTTTGGCTCAGAATGCATTTTGAAATTCTCACTGCATTTTGCTACAATTATCACGCGGTATAACGATGAAAGTGTGGGGAAGTTGTGGCCTAATGGTTAAAGAGTCGGACTCGTAACCCAAAGGTTGCGGGTTCGAGTCTTGTACCGGCAGGGATTGTAGGTGGGGGGAGTGAATCAATCTACAGTGCTCTCTACACCTTCAATACCACAACTGAGGTGCCCTTGAGCAAGGCACTGAACACCCAACTGCTCCCCGGGCGCCGCAGCAAAAAATGGCTGCCCACTGCTCCGGGTGTGTGCACTGCTGTGTGTGTGCACTTTGGATGGGATAAATGCAGAGCACTAATTTCGAGTATGGGTTACCATACTTGGCCACATGTCACGTCACTTCACTTCACTTCTTAAAATGCAATCCCAAGTGTACTACCCCTAAATGCATTTAAGATGATAAATGATAATTTTGCTACAGTTTTTGCTTGGACATATTAAACAGATCTAATCAATTTGTGTAATACATTTTCATTTTTTAACTTATAAAGTTAACTTTAAAAACTATTTAACTTTAAAAACACTTGTTTTGTTTACTGTGGAGACGTGCTGAAATCGCGTTTGGTCTCGTACTGTATCGCGTACCTTGTCAGTGTCGTGCGCTTTGCTTGGCCATTTGTTGTGATAAACAGGAAAGTGTGTCCAGCTGAATTCAGTTTGAGGTTTGTTAAACAAATAAAAAAGAAGCTTAGTTTACCGCGGAAGCGGTCGTGTGAAGACCGAAGAGTGTAAAGACCATCGACTCTACCATGCGACTCCACCGGGCAGGGACACCGACAAAGGACATAAGTATCACTTTTAATCTCTCCTCTTTCCACTTCTGTTTCAGTTTTTTAATAAACTATTTCTTACTATGTGTGTCAGTAAGTTGTTGTTATTTTAGCATGTGTGTTTGCCTCAGTGTTATTTTTTTAGGATTACTGATAAACTAATGTAGTTTGATTTGTATTAGTTATCTATTTTAGTTGTAGTTACAGTTGTAGTAATGTTGTCATTTTATTAGTTTTTTTATTATGTCTATATAGGTTTTTTATTAAGTTTTAGTTTTATTTAATTTGAGTTATTTCAGTACTTCAACAAATACAAATGGAAATGAAATAATATATATATACTGAATGTATTTATATATATATATATATATATGTACATGTATATGTATATGTGTGTGGCTGTACATACACATATGTAGTTGTTTTTTGGTGTTTGGCTTAGTGTTATGTTAGAATCATTATTATACTCATACCTTTTGCTCTTTTAATATTTTGAATTGTTTTTAGCTTTATTTTTTGTTTTCATTTAAATGTTTTAGTTTTGAAATGTTGTTGTATGCATTTGTCATTTTTATTTAATTTCTTTTATTTTCTTAAAAGCTTTTAGCTTTTCATTTTAATTACTTTTTCTTATTTGTGTATGTTTGAATAGTTTTTAGCTTTATTTTTTTGTTTTCATTTAAATGTTTTAGCTTTGAAATGTTGTTGTATGCATTTGTAATTTTTATTTAATTTCTTTTATTTTCTTAAATGTGTGTATATATATAGTATTTATAGAGTTTTAGCTTTTAGTTTTAATTACTTTTTCTTATTTGTAAGTCGCTTTGGATAAAAGCGTCTGCTAAATGACTAAAAGTAAAAGTAAAAGTAAATAAAGTGTTATAATATGCTTTTAATTTGCATATTAAAACTACTGAAAAAAATGGCAAATGTAAATTATATAACTGAATTTTCATTTTGCACTAAATGTTGGTCATGTATGGTAAAATGTAAATTAAAATACAGCACTATATTGCCATTTTACATATTGCATTGCCATTTTGCATATTTCAAATTGAACATTTCAAATTGAATTTTGCTACCCATATGCTTCCATACTTATTTACCATTGGGGATGTTCAATACTGACAAAAAATTTGTCATTAAGTCATTTATTCAGTTGACTTTGTTATTGAAGTTGTTTGTGTAGGGAAGATTTTAATCAATGTTTGGAGTGGTTTTCTGAATTTACAATGTGTTTTTTATAATTTCTTATTTGTTTATTGTTATTGGTGATTCCAGATTGCTGTCATTCAAGTTATCATTTCCTCCACCATTGTGGCTGAGCTACACATTCTCTTCGTTTTATTGTAAACATAAAACATCCACATCCAGGAGATGGCACCTACGCTGGAATTCATAAAAATGTAAGGAACATATGTAATGAAACTGTATAAAGCATTTTGTTGTGTTGCTGTTTATTTGAAAATAATCAAAGGGATAGTTCACCCAAAAATGAAAATTCTGTCATTAATCACTCACCCTCATGTCGTTCCAAACCCGTAAGACCTTCGTTCATCTTCGGAAAACAAATTAAGATATTTTTGATGTTTTCATTTTATAATTTCATTTTTGGGTGAACTATCGCTTTAAGTATATCGTAAAACATTGTTGACAAGATCACATGACAGATGCAATTGGAGACCACTGGAAATGTTTAGCATTTTATAAACAATGTTTGAACTGGAAAGTATTTGGAATAGCAGTTGATAATTCAATCTCAACCTGTTCTGTATGTTACTCTGTACTTCAGTTTCATTCATTTCCAGTCTTCCTGTGAAGAAATCCTGAACGAGGGTCAAAGGTTCAGATGAAGGGAACCAAATGGCTACGCTTCGAAGGCTCATGTATGAACAACTTCGTCAATCCATGTACAATTTGAGCTTTTTTCAAATCTGAACATGGAACTTGGACTGAACATGAAAAAAAAAAAAAGTAGTTTCCTCAAACTGGCACATGGCAAGAGATACTAAAAGCACACAAACACTTAATTCAGATTGTATAGTTCTCTTAGTTTCACATTGAAATGTCAGACTTGAGTGCATGAATCTTTGTTCTTTATTTTCAAATGCTGTACAAGAATGTTTTTTTTTTTTTTGCAATACCATGTCAATTGTAGATGCAGACAATTTAGCATAAATTAGAGGTTAGTAATCTAACTTAAAGGGTTAGTTCACCCACAATATTATATGAAAACTCTCGTTCCTATCCTGTTAGACTTTTGTTCATTTTTGGAACACAACATTTCACTTGACTATTGTCTATAAGTCTATAGCAATTGTTATTAATGACAGCCCTGTCTTTGTATTCATTTTTTCCCCATGTATTTGAAAATGTTTTGAATCTTGACTGTTTCACAGTGACGATTATCTTTGTGACCACTATTTGGTGCAACACCAATATTGTACAAGTACCTGCTCATGTTTTCTTTTTTCTGCCTAAAAAGTGTTCCACAATACAAGCATTTTCAATGGTGCTTTACACATTGTTAAATTAATTGATGTCATAATATTTTTGTCTTCACCAGTTTAAGGCAAATAAAAGCTACTGAATGCACTTTTAAGAATGTTTACATGAGGTAAAAATAAACCATGTTCAATTTGTATATATTGTGCTGGATTTATTTATATTTGTCCTGGTAATTTTATGCCAGTACATTATCCTTTTTTTACGGAATTTTTTTTCTACAGTGCAGTCACAAAAAGAGGTCAAAACCCGTATCTACAAAACAAGAAACAGCTGTTCAGATATTCTAAACACATACAATTATAAACCTCAGAATTGATCCTTTAAACATTTTTTTTATTTAATTTTTTTAAGAAAAGGGATGAGTCAGAAGTATAAATTATTATATTAATTTAAAAGGGGTTATGTGGGTGGATTTTTGCGTTGGTCTGAACAAAAACTGCAGACTGGATTATTGAAAATGCTAATTCATTCTCTGCCAGTAGGAGGCGCTTTTGGAACGTCAGAAATCTCCCCGGTAACGGCTGTAAACAAAGCAGTGCTGCCCTCATAAACACTACTTTATCAGATAAAATGAAAATCCCATCAAAACTTTTCTGTAGACAGTCGGTTACCCTCAGAGATTCATTCATATAAAAACTTGAATTAGTGAGAATGAGAAAAGTGTGAAAAAATTCCACTGATGAGTTACCAGCGTAAGCCTATGTGCCTGGGCTCAGTGCAATTGCCTACACTCTCCAAAGGCTGTCTAATTCTAAACTTTAAAATACATTTATTTTTAGTTATTTTAACTACAAATTTAAATGAAACTGAAAAAATAATGTAAAAGAAACTATACATGTACACACCTAAGGATTATATCGACCAAAAAAGTAACTGTGTATGCTTCTTGGGTCCTTCTCATGAACGAGTAAGCTGCATTTAAAACAATAAACATAATACGCACTGTTGCTCAATATTTAATTACTGCTTCAGATTGCTACAAGCAGGATACACAAGAAGCACGTTCAACGCGGACATGCAGATGGTTGTCGTAGTAAACAGCAATCGTTAGCGTGTCCGCGCTTAATGCGCATCTCATATGAAAAGCATTTTAGGGGGCCCTTGGCTTTTGGGGGCCCAAGGTAGTCGCCAACCTTTGCCTAATGGGTAAGTCCGCCCCTGACCACGTATACTGGCAGATTTTGTAGCAGGAAATGAAAACAGCATTTTTAAAAGCAGTGGATACATGAACGTTTAGGAGCATCTGCTTTCCATGAATTGTCCTTCTGTCGTGAATACTGAGAAACTCTCAATTTAGTGCTGAGGCAAACTGAAGATGCTCCTTTCCTGTCTGTTCTCTTTCTGTGCCTGTTTTCATCTCTTGAGGACTGTCTTCAATTCCAGCTTTGATCTTTCTTAACTGCTTCCACGAGTTGCTTTGAAATGCTTTCCAATATTAACTTTTTTTTTCTTCTCAAATGGTGCAGGTGATGGAGTTGGTGCTCGGCTGAACCTCTCTCAGAATTGGCCTGAATAATAAGTATGTACTACACGTTTTCGCAGGGATGCCATAGAAGAAACTTTTCAGTTCCCCAAAGAACTTTTCAGTGAACAGTTCTTAAAAGAACCATTTTTCTCCTTTTTATGAAGAACAATGTAATATTTAGAAGAACCTTTTTCCAATAAAAAAATAATTTCATTTCTGATGGACAGGTAAAATTAAGTGACTGGACTATGTCTGCGGCACAACAAATAGGAGCAGAGTGTCTGTCAACCGAATGCACATCGCAAACTGCTGCTTCGGCTATTTTGACAGAAAAAAAGACACACTTTACTTAAGCCCAGAACACCCTTCTTTTTGGTAGAAAATGCGTGTAACTCCTCCCCCAGTTTACCTTCTTCTCCTAACTTCAGAAAGTACAAAACTGGCAAACATATTAGCTGGCTTAAACTCTGAGCTGGTGTCCAGTGCTGATTTGAGACGTGTGTGGATGGAATGCAGCAGATGATGATGTGCTTTCCTCTCCAAGCACAGCAGGTCCAGAAAACCTCGAGCCATATGACAGGGCGTGGCCTCTGTTGCTGTCTGATTTGAGTCAACCGTCTCTTTCTTTTACCTCACACCCTTCCTTTTTTCCTTCTCTGCCCCCTTCTTCACACTCTAACTTCCAATTCCATCCACAAATCGAGCTGCTCTCTTGACACCTCTGAGTTTTTTTTGACTGGACTGATGTCTCAGCATGTCATTTCTTCCTTTTTCCTTGTGACACAGGGGAAAGGGCTAGTTGTTTGATCTTCAGAGGCCATTTCCACATCTTACAGCTCTTTCTCATCTTCAAATGACAGTGCCTCGGGGCGAGCAACTGCAACTGCAGTAAAGACAAAGCCACATGCCAGATTGAAGTCATATTAGACATGCATCTCGTCTTCTTCAGGAAGCACTTGGAAATAAATCAAGATGTTCTTCATAGACAGAAAACACTGTAAGAATTACAGATTGTTCATAAACTGTGACTTAGATAGATAGATAAATAGATAGATAAAATAAAAATTAAAACTCACCTGTCATCTGTAAAACAGTATAAACTCATTAAGGTCCAGATAGATAGATAAAATAAAAATTAAAACTCACCTGTCACCTGTAAAACAGTATAAACTCATTGAGTTTTAGAAGGACTGTGTATATGTTCCTGATTATCAAAGGAATATGTCCAAATATGATGTTGTTCCAAGTCCTGTTTGACTTTTTTCCTCCATGGAACACAAAAAGATGAATGCAGTGAATAAATACAGTGACCACAAGCAGTAAATATTCAAAAAGGATGGAAAAGCACCATAGAAGTATTGTAAAAAATAGTCTTACGATGGCATTTTGTGATGAACATAGTGAAATTTAAGTCATTCAGTGTCTGTCAACTTTCACTTAAATTGTACAGAAAGCAGCAGTGCAAACATTCTAAACCTTTTCACTTTGTGTTTCACAGAAGAAAGTCATATAGATTGGAGCAACGTGAGTGAATGATTTTTCATTTCGGGGTGAACTATTTAGTTACTGATTCCTCTTTCTTATTGTTAAGATACCATGCGGTATTTCAGCCTAGACAATGGTAATGCCGACATGTCTTGACACGTCACACCCTCAGTGTCAGATAGTGTGTGTGTGTGTGTGTGTGTGTGTGTGTGTTTGTTTTTATTGCATCTTATGCCAGTTCCTCCAACACAAGGTCAGCTGACTAGTTGTCGGTCAGCGAATGGAGGTCTGATTAGACTGTAACCGAGATTGCAATCGAAATTGTTGAGACATCTGTTAGCATTGGAAACGAGCCTGGACTAGAGAGACATTACACAGCGTGTATCTTTTATCCAAACAAATCAATACTGTTATGATCTAAGGCTAATCTGAAAGGCATGATAATACATTTTACATACTACGGTAGTAGTAGTGTAAAAGGTCTAGAATAGCATCTCAAAAGACATGTTCTATGTTCAATCCTACAGTAGGTAGAGGTGGCCGATAAGGCTTGTATCTGATTTAAAATTGTGGAATTTTATTTTAAATATATTAATATTAATACAAATTCTTAATGGTTCATTTTAAAATGGTATTTATAATGTAAGATGCACTCACTCGGTAAATAAACATGTATCTGTAAACATGTAATATAGATATTATATAGATAGTAGATATATTTGTTGTAATATGATAGCAGTTTTTGCTTTTAACACACTCTTTTACACAATCAATAGCATCTACTGGACTGACTGCAGTGGAAATAAATTGTGATATGTTATGTAAACATAGTTGTTTTGGAAAGTACTACTGGTTTTGTAGGGATGCGGGTGTAAAACTTATACACAGTGCTGACACACACACAGTACTAAATGAGCTGTACATGGAGTACATGTCCTGAGCTGTATTTTGCACTTGTAATGTGGGTGTTAGTTATTAATGAATAACTAAATCACATAGCTGGAGTGGAGAAACTACATAAACTATTATTTAGTTTGTGCAATAGATCTAGTGTAATTGGCCAAGCGTTCGTGAAATGTCATAATACAAATTGTCTGAAGTGACAGCAAATGACACGGTCATTTTCTTGCTGTTAAGTCTCTTTTACATAATTTATCGCACTCCCGAATGGAGCTGTACGTTGGTTTGGATGACAGCCTGTGTAATTTAGCTTCTCTGGATCAGCGAGCCAGCGTTGTAACTGTGACTCAAAGCCTATTTAAAGAGAAGATAAGGTCAGTATAACAGGTCACTGTCAACTTTGTAATTCTAAAAGAAATGTCAAGACAATAGTCAGTTCAAAACAATTTGAATCAATTCTTAGTGATATAGCCAATCAAGTGAATTTGATGTTGTATATACAGTATGTTATGGTGAATACAAACCAGTGTTTGTGCTAAGAGATACAATAGATTTCTTTCTGAGCACTGCATGGTGATTCAAGTTCTGACACCTTCCTCCTACTTCTTTTTAGCGTTCCCATTTTTCGCCTCCCCCTCACTGCAGCTGACATCAAAGAACATCTGTCTGTTGTGCAAACCCGCCTCTAAACTCCACGTTAAGTCGTAGCACTCGGCAATGTCAAAATTTCTTCATCTGAGACCGGTTTCTAAGAGAGGGAGAGAGTTGAGGTTGCATGGGCATACTGTGTACATTCTGTAGGTGCATGTGAGTATGTTTACGCGTGACTCTCATATGAAAAACCAGCAGTGCGTCCAATCAGGGAACAGAATTCAGCTTTGCTTTTCCCAGGAAATTAGGCTGCTTTTCTCCTAGCTGCAGTGGGGCAGAAAAATCACAGGCCATTAGGCACAGAAACACATGAGCACGGCTCTTATTATGCTACAGTGTACAGTTCCACATCAGAGAAATGCACTCTCATAATAATAAAACTAGATATATTGCATATAAAGGTGCAGGTGGAAGATTAAAAGCATAATATTCCCTGATCTAGAACCAGACACACAAAACAGGTACAGCAGCCTGGGGTTTTGAACAGGATATGCTGGTCTAAACACAAAGATAGATAGATAGATAGATAGATAGATGCTATTTAGTTGATCAAAAATACAGTAAAAAACAATATTATAATATTGTAGATAGACGACAGAAAAGGTCATATAAATGCAATTTCTTTTATAAATATAAATCACACTTTGCACCTGTATCTTTAAAGTTAATCTCATTAATAAATATAGAAAGTTAGTAGAATATAACTGTATGAACAGGAGCTCTAAAACTGACAGCACAAAGAGTGAAGACAAAGGTTTTTTTCACTGAGGCAGTTGTGAACTCATTTACATATAATTTGAAGTCTGGAGCCATTTGCTGTGGAAGGTCGTTTCTAACACCAAACAATATAACAGTGACGAGCACATGTGAATCTTTATCTGCTTGGCCTTTCATACTACAATCCTCTGGCCAGACAAACACATGACTGGGTTTTGGTAGGTTGTTTGCTGTATAAATAAAAGGGAGTGCGCTGTCAGAGTGATGTCTAACTGAGTCATTCCCTAGGTCCACTCTTGTCCCATCATATCCCCATCATTAAGACTGGTTGCCTAGGCAGATAATAATGTGATGTGTGATCCTTATTTGAATTGCACTCATGAGCTAACAGTGACGCCAACAAAATTAGTTACACTGCATTAAAAAGACCATGGATACAATAGCATCAAAATGACAGAAATTAATTAATCATAGAAACTATAGCTATTTATTATTAATAGGATCTACATTTAGAGCAGTGATGCATCAAGATAACCTAAAATTATTTAAAATAAGTTATATTAACCCTTATGTTGTGTTCTGGTTATTTTGACCTAGGATTGACTTTTTCCTGAAAATGCTATGTTAATGTTATTGCATTGGACTAAAACTTACTGACTTTGCTCAACAACTAAAAAAAAAAAAGTGATAATTTTTGTACTTTATTTTAGATTGATTTCCCACCTTGTTACACTTGCAGTGTTCCTGGTCAAAAATGACCGGCCTACAAATAATTGCTTATACATTTCTTATGTTATATTGAATTCAAACAAATATTGAATTCAGTCTTTTTTATCGACTTGTTTTCTTTCAGTTAGCATGCAGGTTTTGTATTTATTTTTTGGAAACCATTTGAACTAATTGATTTCTAATTGAGTTGACAAAAAGACTGAATCCAAGATTTGCTTATAATATAGCATAATTAGAATTTTTTAAGAGGCTGGTCATGTTTGACCAATTACACCAAATTAAATAAAGGATTTTCAGCACAGCACAAGGACTAAATTAATTTGACCTAATTTAACCCTTTTTATTAAGGTCCTGTTACTGCAATCCTACATTTACATGAAAGTCATCATTGTCATCAAATATATATGCAGTTGTCATTTAATTTTAATATATTATATGCATATATAGATATAGCTTTAAATCTACTGATATCTACTGAATGACCATAACGATACGCTATTCACGGGGAGCTCCTGTCTGCTTTGCAGCCAATCAAAAACGAGAGATTGTATTCTGCTACCAGTGATAAAATTATTACCACATTGGTTTTGTATTGTTTTTATTAACCATTTTCATGCTTATCATTCGTTTTTGTAATGCTTTGTGTGTGTACTCTTCGAACATTCCTCACAAAACATTAAAGTAATGATGAGATGCCCGTCTGTAGTGGATAAAAGGAAAACTCCCTTTGGAAGTGCTTCAAAACACATCAGCTTGGTGTTTTGTGTAGTCACATATGTCATTTCAAATACAATTTTCCCCTGCACAATAGCAGCGTTTCCGAGTTTGATCCTACAAAACAGTGATAAACAGATTAGCTAAGGTTGTATCAAAGCTATGCTCCTCTGCCATGTCAGCTCATTACTTAGCCTTTATATTTATTCAGTCATTTGATCCACTGGGGGGCATAAATGTCGCTTTAACAGTCATGTTTGCGAAATATGAACATGGAAATGATATACGATACCTCCATGAATAGCCTGTCTTTTTTGTGGTACTAGGTAACGCGTGACGTCAAAGAGCCTTTATGACTGGCTCAACGTAATTGTATTAAATTCTACCCCTTCTTTGCGTGATGGTAAAATGAGCCAATGGGCTTGAAGGACGTCAGGAGTAGGACCCGCCTCTCGCTCGAGCCTGACCAATCATTTCACGCGGATTCAATGTTCGTATTGTTGTGACCTTTGGAACCGCATCACCGCCCACCGCGTGCCCGTGGCGGAGGAAAACTATATATAGAGGCGGATGACAGCAGTAGGGGACGAAATTGTAAAACACCCAGATAGAGGGGGTGGAGAGGAGCTTATTGGGAAGGTGAAACAGCAAATACCTTACAGATAATTGGGAGCAAGATAAGAAGAAAAAAATTAATACATTTCAAGTCTACCAACTGGAATACCTTTATGTTAACTTAATGTGAAGAAAGTATTTATATCTGAATTTTTCTATTTGCACTAGTTAAGGCTATACTTCAACTACTGAAAATCGTCATTTTGTAAACTCAAGTAAGTATTTCATTTCCTTGTAAGGCATTGCTATTTTGTGATTTGACCCTTTTTTTTTTTAAGCATCTCTTTTTGTATTGACCATTGCAAACGGTTGTCTGTAATAGTTTAGTGAAACCTTAAGAGAATTTAAATGAAGCTTGCTGCGTCAGTCGTGGGCTGTAGACTTAAGGAGCTCGGAGGGATTGCCAACTGTGGCAAAACACCTTCTTACACCAGGAGCCATACAATAGAAATGCAAATGATCAAATAACATAGAATATGATATAGGCTCGATTTAATTTGTCAGCATGTCCAGTTCGAATAGCAAAGAATAGCCTACAGCATAAACTGCTCTCTTGTCTTAGATAAATACACCTCTAAATGATGCATTTCATAGCATTCGTGTATCTGTTTTTAAACTGTACATTATGTCCTCGCGATCGCTTTAGTCTACCCTGTGTACTGGGTTGGAGCGACGATAAAATCGCTGACGCCTTAATACTCGCTTTAAATGTACAAGCGAAACACAGTTTGCTTTTATATTTGCTTGTATAACCAACGCGTGAAGTGAACCATTAATCCGTTTGGTTTAACATTCAAGCGCATTTCTATTTCTATTCGCTTCATCGACGACCGTACGCTGACACGTGCGCGTGCTGACTGGTTTTCATATCTCTTCGTGAGTCGTGACACGTTTAGGTTTAATTATTAGTCTATAAGTCTCACATTCTTGTGTCTGATTTCCTCAAGACACCGTGTATTTTACAAACATACATGAGCAGAGTTCGATTATGACGACAGCAGTAGATTGGTTACAGTTGTGCAGGGTCTAGTCAGGGCATGTTAGTTATTACGTAACTCTTATCAGCTTCGCGAGTCCCAGTGCATCCTTCCTATAATGGTAAACTGCAATTATAGGACTAGTTTAGCGCTAATATATGCTCAACAGACGGTGTTGTCTTGAATGTAACTTGAGTGGAAATTCAGCCAGTGCACTGAGGCTCAGGATTGTTTGTGAGCCTGTGTAAAATGTAATCTTGCTCGTGAGCCGATGAATGCACAAGCTGTTTTATCAAAACATTCAAGCTATTTTAATGAACTGTCTATTAAGAAAACTGACAGACGTTACCATGTTCCAGTTATTATTTCCAGCTGAGAATAATGAGCTGGAGTTATTCACGCTATTTGTTTTTGCTTCTCTCAAGGAACCGGATCAGTCGTTTGTGGACTGAGACGTTCCCTCTGCAACCAGCACTTTGTTTTGAACCGTTTTCCCCCAAGTTTCTGTTTGTTTGCCTGGCTCCAGCCGAGCCTTGCCCTCTGGTGGCTTACGACACAATACGCGAATTCACAGCCAACGGTGATACACCAGGGCAGCGCAGCAGCTATGCAGCTTGAAATCCAAGTAGCACTCAACTTCATCATTTCGTACTTGTACAATAAGCTGCCCAGGCGACGTGTCAACATTTTCGGCGAGGAATTGGAGCGACAGCTGAAACAGAAATACGAGGGACATTGGTACCCGGACAAGCCATACAAAGGGTCTGGATTCAGGTGTATACATGTCGGGGAGAAAGTGGACCCAGTTGTAGAGCAAGCAGCCAAAGAAAGTGGGTTGGACATTGAGGATGTCCGCAACAACCTGCCTCAGGACCTCAGTGTCTGGATTGATCCTTTCGAGGTGTCTTATCAGATTGGGGAGAAGGGACCCGTCAAGGTGCTCTATGTGGACGACAGTAATGAGAATGGGCTGGAGTTGGACAAGGAGATCAAGAACAGCTTTAACCCAGAGGCCCAGGTCTTCATGCCCATTAGCGAACCCCTAGGCATGTCCCCCACCTCCAGTTCCCCGTCCCCACCATTCGGCCAGTCTGCGGCAGTCAGCCCCACCTTCATGCGCCGTTCCACGCAACCTTTAACCTTTACCACTGCCAGCTTTGCCGCCACCAAATTTGGCTCCACGAAAATTAAAAGCAATGGGCGGAATGCCAACAAGGTGACCCGAAACTCCCCCACCAACCTGAGCCTGAATGTAAACAACCTCCTGAAGCAGAAAGCCATGTCCACATCCATGCATTCTCTCTACAGTGTCGGCTTGGGCGGTCAGCCGCAGAAGCCCTCTGCCCTGTCTCCCAACGCCAAGGAGTTTGTGTTTCCCAATCTCCAGGGGCAGGGCAGCCCAAATGCAATGTTCCCCGGGGAAACGTCCCTCAATCTCAGCCCTCTCCCATACAATAATGCCTTTGACGTGTTTGCAGCCTATGGGGGCCTTAATGAGAAGTCCCTCATGGACAGTCTGAATTTCAGCTTGAGCAACATGCAGTATTCTAACCAGCAATTCCAGCCAGTGATGGCCAACTAGAAAGCGAGAATACTACTAACGACCAGAGATATGTGATGAGTTCACGTTTAGAAAATCCCCGAAAAAAAAAAAAAAGAAAATCGCAAAGCAGCACTTCAACTGTAAAGTCCCAGTGAATAAGTCAAATGATGAGCCCGAGGGTGAACTATGTTATACTATACCCCTTGAGTATTTTTGTCATTCTTTTTACAATTAAGCTTGTTGTACAATCAAGCTTGGTTATCTAAACTCATATTGTTTTTGTTTTAAGTTGTTTTCTTTTGCCAACCAAGCACAAAATTATTTTTACTGACTGTTTTAAGATATCTTTATGAAGAAGAAAACAACAAATCAAGGCCTCTAATAGTATTCAAGGTATAGCTACACAGCCAATTTTCAGAGGATTGGCCTGAATGCTGAATGAGGGATTTCTTGGTCTTTTTTCTAACTGTATAATTAATTTAGTAGAAAGTTTGTAAAATATCAGAGTATATATTGTTTCTACGACATATTGCATTTATATCTTTTTACTACTCCAGTGATCTGTGATGGCTGCAGCAGCTTTTGTTATATTTTTTTTAATTGAAATTGTAAAATGAAATCCATCTTTAAAAACATCAACTATTCTAAAGACTGTGTACAGAATATTCCATTGTGTTGGGATCTAAAAATATTTGCTTTTTTGGGGGGGAAAAAAAGAGAAAAAAAATAAGAGTTGTATTTTCTGTTAAGAGTTCAAAGATTTTTGCTATACTATGGACAAAATGTAATCGTATATTAATTTTGTACCAACATTGTGCAATACTTGACAAAAACAAATAGTATAACAAAGTATTTGGAGTCAGTGTCTTACATGTAAAGAGGGACTGATAGTTTATTAAGTTTGTATTAAAATGCTTGAAATTATACTCTTGGTCTTAAGCTTTTTGTTCAAATCTTCATTTTCTATATTTACTCTTTCACTGCTCTCATTACAAACTGAATATTACTCATACATACTACTAGATTACCGCTTTACTGTTCTCGTTTTCAGTCTGCTTAAGAAAATGTTTTCCCCTCGTCTTCTCCAGATGCAGGAGTACATTTCCATAAATGGGTTTCCATAATGTAAGTAGACATGACTCATAGTGTAGCAGTCAGGTCAGCATTTATTCTTATCGTGAATTTTAAGTTACACTCCTCGTTTGCATTTATCCATTTGCCAGATGCTTTTATCCAAAGCAAAAAAGGTGCATTTTATCAGTATATGTATTCCCTGAGAACTGAACTGTGACCTTGTTGTTGCTAGCGCCATGCCCTTTCAGGAGAATAAAGGAGCTTCGTTTAATGGAATTATTAGAGGTTTGTATTTAAACAAGCTTTTCTGTTTTCTAGCAGTCAATTCTAGGTTGTGTTTTATACTAGTTGTCCCCTAAACCACAAACATTCACTAAACCTTCATAAGGAGAAAATACTAACCAGGTTTGTTATGCAAAAACAAGTTTATGTTTTGTATCTCTTGAAGATGAACATGTGGAAATGTTTTGGATTCTCCCATGATGCTATAGCAGAACCAGGGGCGTAGCCATCATTTCAGAAGTGAGGGGGACAGAAATGTTTTATATATATATATAAAACATTACAA
>NW_015627535.1:1199937-1208821 GCF_001515625.1 Sinocyclocheilus rhinocerous
GTTTCTGTTTTCTGTGAAAACAACTGTTTTCATACAGGGATAGCTGGAGGCTTTTGTCTATATTAGGAATTTCCTCATACGACTTTCTGCGCGAGAGCGCCCTCCGGCTTCGAGTATGAATGAAACATACACTGCACGGAATGTTTAGCGCTCCGCGATATTCATCTCGCCTTATTCTGAGTCGGAATAAAACATCAGATCATGCACAGACTATCCGGTCTCTTTGAATTTAAATCTATATTTATTTCACACCGGCTCTTGAAATATGTTTTGCTGTATCGTTGCTGTGCCTCCCGTGTTTTTCACAGCCGTGTAAACAGGTGCTGCTGGATTCAAAATGAACGGCTGTTCGATTAATGTCAGCTAGTTGCTCTAAGCATTTAACAGCTCTTCTGATTCCAGTAAGCAACATAGATCTATATTTAGAGCTCTAATTAAGTTGATTGAGTAAAGTGAATTGAGGAGGGAATTCACAGATGAGTTAACCCACAACTTCACTTTCTCTGGTAGATTTTGTCACCCTCCCTTTACTGCATAACGTCGGTGTCTAATAGAGCGAGCTTTCTGCATTTTACAGCTAAATGAACTAATACACTGTGAGGCACCTAAGGTAAGAATATACACTTGAAATAAAGGTTGTTTGTTGGTATCTCCATAAAGAATCTTTAGCATCCATGGAACCTTTCAATTCCACAAAAGGTTCTTTGTAGTGGGGAAAGGTCCTTAAGATTATTAAAGGAATAGTTTAACCAAAAATGAAAGTTTGCTGAATATTTCCTCATCCAGGATGTAGTTGAGTTTGTTTCTTCATCAGAACAGATTTGGAAAAATGTAACATTTCATCACTTGCTCATCAATGGATCCTCTGCACAGAATGGGTGCCGTCAGAATGAGATTCCAAACAGCTGATAAAAATATCACATTAATCCACAAGTAATCCACACGACTCCAGTCCATTAATGTTTTATGAAGCGAAAATCTGCGTGTTTCTAAGAAACAAATCCATTAAACTTCAAATGAGCTCTCCATCCATAATATTGAATCAGGAGGGAAATAGGTCAAGCAGTGTTTGCAAGCAAAACAGATCTAAACAAATATGCTGATGGATTTTGATGTGAGAGGACAACAAGGTGTTGACATTTTCACTAGAGAAAACATTATTATGGATTATGGACTGGTATTTTAGTGATCTGTAAAGTTAAACACCTTGATGAATTTGTTTCTCAAAAACACACAGATTTTCCCTTTACAAGGCATTAACTGATGGACTGGAGTCGAGTGGATTATTGTGATGTTTTTATCAGCTGTTTGGACTCTCATTCTGACGGCACCCATTCACTGCAGAGGATCCATTGGTTGAGCAAGTGATGTCATGCAAAATTTCTCCAAATCTGTTCCCATGAAGAAACAAACTCATCTACATTTTAGATAGCCTGACGGTGAGTAAATTTTCAACAGTTTTTAATTTTTGTGTGATCTATTCCTTTAAAAGTTCTTCAAACTAAGTTATTTAAGAACTCTTCACTGAAAGATTCTTTTGAGAATCCCAAAATGGATCTTCTGTTGCATCCCTGCAAAACCCTCCTTTATTTTTAAAAGCGTATGATGCATAACAAATTCTTCCTCCAAATATGGTTTAAGTAATTAGATTACAAAACATTTAGACCTCATTTGCAAATCTTGCTCTCATCTGTCAAAGCAAACACCTTCTACCAGAACATCAACCCCTTCCGATAGCCTCAAAATGCAGAATAAAGAAGGCTGCTTGCCAGGCTTATTTGTCTAATGCGAGGTCAGGAATATAAAGCCCTCGGAGGGCGTCTTCATGTGCCTCTGTGGCTGCAAAGTTGTGTGTAGGTGTTAAGCTTGGCAGCTCCCTTTCAGTGCAGCTCTGAACTTTGCCAACTCAGTGAGTCAGAGAGATGAGATGCACCACATTGAGACAGGTGCTGGCTTCAGGGTGGCAGCAGAAGATATGGTTACACTTGCTGTTTATCACTGAACGCTAGGGGAAGAGGATAACGAGATATTGGGAATACCTCAGCCTCTGTCCTTGGAGGAGGCGGAGGGCTGACAGGTTGGGGGTGATGAAGTCACTGAAGGGAATCACGTAGATATTTATAAATATGGAAAGTTTAAAACAAAAGTTTAAGAGGAACATTTATAAACATATTTTGAATATACTTTGAAAAATCTTTCTTTCTTTTTTTTTGGCTTAAGGCTGCAATTATTTAATTTAATTATAAAATATTAAAATATAATTGAATATTATATACCGTTGAAAATAAATTGTTTCTATTTGAATATATTTTAAAATGTAATTTATTCCTGTGATGCAAAGCTGAATGTTCAGCATCATTACTCCAGTCTTTAGTGTCACATGATCCCTCAGAAATCATTCTAATATGCTGATTTGCTTCTCATGAAACATTTATTGTTATTATCATCAATGTTGACAGTTGTGCTGCTTAATATTTTGTGAAAACTATGATACTTTGTTTCAGAATTCTTTGATGAAAGAACAGCATTTATTTGAGAAATCTTATAAATGTCTTTAGTCACTTTTTATCAATTGAATGAGTCCTTGCTGTATTACAGTACATACTTAAATTATGAATAATACTATTCTATTTATTATTTAAACTGATGATATGTGCCATTGTCTTGCATAGCTAGACTAACAGCATATGTTTGTTCCACATATTCTTTTTCTGGTTGAGAATCGCACACTTAGACAGGAGGAAACTGTGTGACCAACATGTAAAGCGATCAACCACACTTTGTTTTGTTTTTACATGTCAACTATTTCTATAACAATTTGAATCTAAAGCCATTTTTAGATTTTCAGGGTCATTGAATGACACTTGGGAATCACTCACAAACCCTGAATTTCCCATTTTGTGACAACAGAAATGATCCATGCATCATAGACACAGAGCCTGATGTGTGATGTTAGTGAGCGGATCCTTCCACAAGCTTTCTCCTTTAATAATTTACTTTGAAATACCTTTATTGAATCAAACTGGCCTAGTTTAAACAACTCTGTAAGTTTCGGTAATTCAGAGGCTTCGGTATTCCTTCCTTTTTGTGACAGTGGCTGGTGTTGTGTGAAGACTTCCACTTATGTGGTGCAGATGGAAGACATTCCCAGTGCCACAGGAATGAATCGCAGCACTGCTGCAACTAGCTTGCTGACTTTCTGTTTTAATTTTTTCAAAGAAGGAAAGGCTTTGACTACAAGCTTCTCACAGGTTTACTTCAAAGATTTCACACTGTTCGCTGTTGTGTTTAATTAATGAACCTCATTAGAGTGACCAGATGTCCGTTTCGTGTGTTCTGACATTTTTCTCCCTATATTTTCCTTGTATTTCAGAGGTTTAAAAAATAAAAATAAAAAATACTCATCATCACCATACACTTCATCAACTAGGTTAATTTAAAGCCATTTGTAAAGTTCCCGACCTGTTGTATTGCTACAGGATACACAAAAAAAGTGAGGAAAAATAATATATTTTATAATTTAAAATAATGGATTACTATATATATATAGAGAGAGAGAGATTATTTTTATTTCAAAAACACAGATATAATCATTACTAAAACTTTTTGTTTCAAAATGATGTATTTGGAAAGATTTACATATCTATTCTGCAATAAGTTGATAGTAGATATTTCAGAGGTATAGCTGTACCACTACATTCGTCAGCTAATGTTGAATTTATGTTGACATAAATAAAAAATACAAGGACATTTAAAGAGGACAGACATATAGAATTATGAGTAAGTGTCAAAGATCAACCACCCGTGGTTGTTTGGATGTAACATCACACCCTGAATGGTTAAAAATTGTTTAAAGATCCACTTTAGTGGGCGTCATGCATCAAAGGATTAATATTATATGAGTCAATATATAATTATAATATTCTATGTTGATCTACAAAACAAAACATATTTTATTCATGCACAACTGACAAGTGATCTTGATAAATTTGTTTTTGACTGCTAAATATACAGCAGCACGTCGTCTAGTACAATGTAAAATTAATCTGTTAACCCATATGACTTCAAATCATGACATCTTACCAGCTTAAACGTTAAACTAGAAGATAAAACTATACAAGAACTATATAATCAATAGTCATGTATAGAATTAATTATTGTTTGTTTCATTTAATCTTTAACTAGGTCTTGAATTGCATGGATATTTGCAGTGACTCTGTCATTTTGGTAATGTGTAACTTGTTTTACAGTTTATGAGATGATATGTTAAGCAAATGGTAAATGCCATAACACTTGTAATATTTTATTTAGCTGTGCCGTTGGTAGCCCATGGCCATGCTGGAGCTCGCTGAATGAATGTAGGAGGTTCTGCTTGGCTTGTCGTGGGAGGTGTTGCATAACTGCATGGATACTGCTGTCTTCAAAAACACGTTAGTGGGGAAAGGACGGCACGCTTCCCACATACCATAACAGGTTCCCCTGAACTCACTGTGTGCTTGTAGTTCTTCAGAATATCTGTTTTTGCAATTATGTCAATTCCCTTATGTGTCAATGGAGTTGAGCAGTTAAAACAGACTTTGCTTTCTGTTGTTTTTCTCTGCTCAAGGACTCAGTATGATTCTGTTTCATGTGAGGGCATGAATACAAACAGAAAGTCTGAGTTTGTCTTTCAAAGAAACTCAGAGCCTTGAAGAATCAGAAGTGGGTGGATGAGATGACCTGTGCTCAGCTGCAATCTGCCGCTCCAAGAGTTTCATCTCTTCATGGTTTGAGCTGATCTATAGGGGCAGTTATGCATCATTATTTAGGCTCATCTGAGGTTATTATTATGGGCCGTGGTCTAAGTTGATATTGAGTGAGTCATTGTCAACGCTTGTGCTTATTTGGTCATATTATTGGGCTGATCTAGAATCAGATCTGGTGTCACTATTGCGGCTGATCTGGGCTGATACTGGGTCAGGTATAATTAACATTTGGGCTTATTTGGTTATTTTTGGCTTGTTTTGGGGCTGATCTGGGAGCAGTTATGGGTCATTATTGGGGCAAACTATGGTTAGTCTAGGGTTAGTTATGCATCATTATTTAGGCCAGGGGTGTCAAACTCAATTCCTGGAGGGCCGGAGCCCTGCAGAGTTTAGATTTAACTCTAATTAAACAAACCTAATCCAACTAATCAAGTGTAGGCTTATTTGAAAACTAAATGATATGTGTGTTGGAGCAGGGTTAGAACTTAACTCTGCAGGGCTCCGGCCCTCCAGGAATTCAGTTTGACACCCCTGATTTAGGCTGATCTGAGCTCATTATTTTGGTTTGTGGTTGAGGCTGATATTGGATCAGTTGTAATCAACGTTTGGGCTCATTTGGCCACTTTTAGCTTATTTTTTTAGGCTGATCTGGAATCAGTTATATTTCATTATTACTGATGATCTAGGGTTAGTTTGCACAGCAATTAGAACTGATCTGAAATCATTATTATGGGTTTTGGTCTAGGTTGATACTGGGTTGGTTAAAATAAACGTTTGGGCTTATTTGGTCACTTTTGGCTTATTTTTTTGGGCTGATCTAGGATCAGTTATGGGTCATCATTAGGGCTGATCTTGGGTTAGATATGCTTAAAAATTAGGGTTGATATGAAGTCATTATTATGGGTCATGGTCTAGGCTGATACTCGCTCAGTTATAATCAACGGTTGGTCTGATTTGGTCACTTTTGGCTTATATTTTAAGCTGATCTAAGATCTGTTTTGGGTCATTTTTGAGGTCGATCAAGGGTCAGCTATACATCATTTTTTCAGCTTGATCTGAAGTCATTATTATAATGGTTTTAAAATCAACATATGGGCTTATCTGAGGCAACTTATGGGTCAATATACAGGCTGATCTGGGGTCAGTTATAGTCTTTATTTCACCTGATTCGGAATTAGTTCATGGTTTAGGCTGAAATGGTGCCAGTTAATTATGATGATTCTGGGATGACTTCTCATGGACCTCACATTCTAATAGTGATGTTAGTATCTTTTTTTATACATTTCAAAAATGTAAATTAATTACAAAATAAATTAAAAATTATAACAGTTCTGTTTTGTGCCACCAATGAAGCAGAAATTTGCAAGCTAATGTAAGGATAAAAGAAACTCAGATACTTTGATCTTCTGAGACAGACAATACACACACAGTGCATTAACATACAGACATCTGTTTCCGCATCTCACTGAGAGAAAATGCGGGAAAACGTCTCTCACATATGCATTGGGTTTTTCCTCATCCCCTTCCTTCCCCGCACCCATCCGTCTCTTCACCCAGCACACTCAGAATGGTCAATAGTATAATGTTATATATGAATGCAAATAAGATTTACAGTCATGTGTGGTATCATTTGAATAGTCTCAGGACGAGTGGTATAATGGTCTTAATCTTACAAACGTAGACTAAAAGATAACACAGATCTTAAGAGATACTTTGATTACTGTAGAGGGTCATTCCATGCAAATTACCTTCTGTTCCCATTGAGGTGCAAACCACCCAGGTCTGGGACCTGGGCTCATGCAAATTCCAATCGTTTATACATGCATTTAGACTCTGCGCGCTGAAAAGACCGAACACGCAAGAAACCTTCATCCACCACTGGATACCTTCCTTGGGCCAAGTGCGTGGACCTTACACTAACAAGAATTAACTTTCTTGCTTTGTTCTTTAAGGGAAACATTGTTTTCACAAATGACTTGAAAAAGTAAAAGGTATTGTAGTCAGCTCACTAGAGTTTGTTTTCCTCTGTCAAATTCTGCTAATGATGACCTAGTGAGAAAAAGAGTGCAAGAGAGTGAGAAGAGAGAGAGAGGTTGGGTGTCACTTTGCCTAATTACTGTGTGTGACAGAATGTGTATGACAGGATGTGTAAGTGTCAATGTATGTTCTGTATTTCTATGTGTGTGTGGCAAGATAGTCGTGAAAACTGTGCATGTTTGTGTAGATGAAAATGCCTATGAATGAAACTGCTTATGCATGCAACTTGCACATATAACGCACATATAAATGTTTGACTGCATTTAACTATGCCTAAATTTGTAATGGTTTGTGAGGTTTTGTTGCCGATACCGTTAGCCTGTCTGGTTGGAGGCATTTTTTATTAGGCAATTTTGTTATTTAATACAATGTTATTTACAGGCTGTGGTCCACAGCTTCTGACAACGTCAGCACTCAGGACTGCCAGTTTTAGCAGGGGAGGGTGTAAACACAGGCTGGTCTCAGTGAGATGAACAGAGGAACGGCCAAGCCACAACACTGAACCTACATTCACAACTACAGCACTCTGTAGGCCTCCAGGGAGCTGCTGTAGGTTTAATTATGCAGGCTGGTAGAACCTGTTCACTGCACAGGTGGGAGAAACGTTATTTTGAGCCATTAGGTTATGCAATGTAAAATTCGAGAATAATTAGTGAGAAAAGCTCTGGCTCATGCTGAAGATGGGGTGTGTAGGCCAAATATAAGAATAAACCAAGATAAAACTGTTTTTCCAAGATGCATTTTTTTTACTGTAAAAAACTGTGCTCCAAAAATGGCTAAAACCACATTATGGTGATAGATGGGTGTTTTTGTGATTTCTAGCAGGTCCTAAGCTGTCATTTAAAGCCATTAGTTGGTCCAAGCTGGTCCAACAGCTGATGATTGATGGTCTAGACTACTGGTTGGTGGACCTTGGTGGACTGGTTGGTGGTTTTGACCTGTTAGACCATCTTGGTGAAGCTGGATCGAGTTGGTAGACCCCAACTTAGACCAGTAACAAACCACCAAGAGAAGAATTGTTTTGTTCAGAAGTTGCTCTTCCATAGCTCCTGAGTAATCAATTTCAAGTATTTTAGTATCATCAATGGAAATATCTATGTGAATTTGTTTATCTAAATGAATTTGTCTAGCATAGATCAGATCATTTGATATTAAAATAATTTAATGGTTAATATTTGCGTTCATATTAAAATGTATACAACAGTTCTTTCTGGTCCTGGAATCGGATTGGCTGAGAGCCTTTTCCAGGAGTGCGATATTCTAGTGATAACAGAACTCCAACTGTTTCACCGTTTCTATCACTCCGCTTGCAATATTTCTCACAACGAGTGTCACAGCGGATGCCCAAATCCACTATCATTGTATAAATAAGAGTTTTTGTGTCACGGAATGTAGTTTTAAGAGTTTTTAGGCAAGAATGTAGTTGTTTAGACTTCAAATATACTGTTTGTTAATAAACAGAATATCTATTTGAAAATTTGCTTTGACATTTTTGGAGAAGTGAGCTCCAGGGCATCAGTGGCCATTCAGCGCTCATGAACCCGCCGAAAGCAGCCTCACCTCAGCCAGATCTTCTGGAATTTGCTGCTGGCTCTGATGTTTCTATAGTGGTTAAACATGAGATATATTCGTTTTGGGTCAATCTAACTGGCAGTCTTTGGTTTCATTAATCTATTATTTATTTCAGAGCAAATAGTATTGGCTGAGAGCAAAATCACATCACGTTATATTTTATGTAACTTTAATGCTGTATATCTGTCACGAATCCGGTTCATGAACTTCCGTCTGCTTGCCATCAGAGGTCACACTTTCCATTACATTGACTCTCGCACTACACAAACTGTTGCATCATCCCGGACTACATATCCCATCATCCATTGTACTGATTGCACACAGCACTGATTGCACACAGCACTGATTGCACACAGCACTGATTGCACACAGCACTGATTGCACACAGCACTGATTGCACACAGCACTGATTGCACACAGCACTGATTGCACACAGCACTGATTGCACACAGCACTGATTGCACACAGCACTGATTGCACACAGCACTGATTGCACACAGCTGTATCCAATCACACATTCACTATATATC
>NW_015627535.1:1209051-1240067 GCF_001515625.1 Sinocyclocheilus rhinocerous
TGTTGTTGTTTATTAAATATTATTATTCAATAAATAATATTTTATATAAATAATAGACACAGACACAGAGACAGTTTTTATGAGTGAGTCCACAGTAAAGTCCTTTATATTGAAAGAGATTGAAACAGGGTTGTAAACAAGGAAGTTATTTTAAATCTCTAAAACAGCTTTTAAGATGCAGTTAACAAATTCACTGATCAGCGCTGTCATCGGAAAATCACCCTTAACAGATGAAAGGATAGTACAACAAAGAAATCGCTTTCCTCAGCGGACATTCAATTTAATGTTTTATTGTGAATATGAGATTGAGCTGAAAAATGAATGCTGTATCAGATACAGGTAATCACACTCGCTCAGTCCATCTCTCTCTCATAATACTCTACAAAATACAGTGAGCTTTTAATACAGTTATACAATAAACTTTTAATGAAGCAACTCAACATTCCTTCGTTACTAGTTCTAAAGTGACGTTTTCGAATTAGTAACGGAGGCTTGAGCTCAGCTGTTAAACTGGCAAACTTGAATCCGTGGCAGAAGGAAGTAGTTCTGCACAAAAGAGGGTTTTTAAAGACACTCCGTTGTTGTTTATGTATTTACACACTCGTGCCGTCAAGCTGTTGTATAAACGCAATATCACAGTCGTAGCCGTGCAATATGTCTGTATATCGGCACGCTGTGATTACCTATGGCGCTCTGCCGTATCACAACCGTGTTGATATATAGCCATATCGCACTGCTACTCGTGTGATATTGCTCATGTATAACTTTTTATTGCAGACTTAAAAATAAAAAGTTAAAATGTGTTTTTTAAAGAGCGTTTAATTTGTGTTTAGTTTTATAAATAGCATCCCTTTTATAATTATCTGGGGTGTATTTTATTAATTTATATTTCTTATATAAAGTGCCCTTAGAACCTACTTTTAAAAGGGGCAAAAAGTAAATAATAATAATAATAATAATAATAATATTTTTATTATTATTATTATTATTATTATTAATATTGATGTGTCTCTTTTAGTTTTTCAGACTACGAATATTTATTTATTTGAATCAGAAACACAGACACATTATTATTATTATTATTATTGATATGTCTCTTCTAATGTTTCAGACTACAACATTTATTAATTAATATTAACATAATAATAATAATAATAATAATGATTAGATTGGTATGGGGAAACATCTCCCTTTGCTTGTCTTCTTGTATTGGACAAAGATAGAGATTTTCATTTTTCTCCTTTCTTATGGGCAGCTCATACTCCAAACATAATTCATTCAGAAAGCAAAGGTTCAGGGATTGTTCAAACAGTAATTCACATGTTCATGTGATTCATGAGTTTGCATGATTTATATGAGTCATGTGGAAAACAACGGAGAGAAAAGAGGGAGTCACATCTCTGTTGCTGTGATTGGCTGGATTATATGAACAAACTCCTCTTGAATATGTGTTGGGAACTCCATTTTGGAAGGGTACAGTTGATTCATTCCTGGTACTTAATACTCTACCATTGAGTGCTATTTTGCCCAGAGCCACAAACGACCCTTCTCTTAATAAGGTCAGATATAACTTCCATTGCCCACGTCCAACTCAGGCCTTGACCCAACTAGACAGTCCATTCCCTAAGATAGAAACACACAAATCATACCTCTGTCAGCCGTCAAATACAGCCTCTGAGTATAAATAGCTATGGATTGGACTCTCATCTCTTATCTCTGCTATAGCCAAAGACACGTCAGTGAACCGCAAATCACAGCCGTGTCCTTCTACAAACCCTGCTCTCCCTGCCGTATGTGTGTGTCTGTGTGTGTGTGTATGTGTGTGTGAGTGTGTGCACAGCCTCATATATTCTCACAGTCTATTCCTGTGTTGGACATTTGGCTTTATTCAGTGGCTTTGAGAGATTTGAAGGGAAGTTCATCAGTATTTGTCTGAAGCAATGCATGCAAGTTTTAGAGAATAGATGCTGTTGAGATGAAACTAGAAGCTGTTGTGATGGAACAGTTAAATCAATCAATATTATTGTTGCTTTGGGATGGTTACTGTCTGTTACATAAAAGGATGAATTGAACAGAATGAACCGGAATGGAGTTCCCACTGCTCGAAAATAAAAGAATGTCAGTTTGTTTTTCAATCCATTCCATTTTGTTTAGAAACCACCATTTTTTGTCGATTCCAGCACATCCCGGGAATCAAAAGAAAAAATACATTACATTAAATGAATTGTTCAGTCAAAAATGAAAAATAATTTGTTCAACAAAATAAAAGTGACAAGAAAGCACCAAAGGAATAGTCCACAACTTGTGAACTATGTTCAAAGTTTTCTCAACTTCTGTTATAGCTTTGTATGAGTTACAGACTGAATTTAAGTTTATATTCAGTGAAAATCTTGCTCTCAGTGTCCACATCTGCATCTATTCAATAACGGGACCTACACTGTAAAAAAAATTCTGTAGTTTTTACAAAATAATTTTGGCAGCTGTGGTTGCCAGAATAATTTTGTAAAAAAATACAGAAAAACGTAGCGTCTGGACCAATCAGACACACCATTTTTCAGAATCAGAATCAGAATCAGAATCAGAAGAGCTTTATTACCAAGTATGTTCTGTAAAATTAACAGCATTTTACTGTAAAATTACATGAAATGTCTGGTTAGATATTTTACAGTTTTTCCCTGTATATAGTACGGGAACTTACTGTTAACCTATTAACAGTTTTTTTCCGTAGCGTTTTTACAAAATTTTACAGTTAAAATTACACTTATTTTTTACAGTGTACAGATATAACATGTCAGGCCAATCTTATTATAATTCTGGCCAAATTTCATATTCATAAATTATTTTTATGTGGCGATTATTTTGGCTTTATTTCAATTACTGAAAATGATTTTTTAATCATTTTAGTTTTATTTAACAATAATTACACTTTCAATGCTATTGTGTGACTTGAAATTTACCACATGAGTCATGCATACTATTTATATGGGGTCCTTTTTTATTATTATTATTATTATTCTCATTGTGGTGTTTCATAGACCCAAACCTTATTCATTTTTATTGTATGAAATAGTTTATTTCCTTTAGGATTTTTCATGTTGTTTTACACAGAAGAAAGAACAGGTTTGAAAAGACATGAGGGAGTAAATAATGAATTTCCCTTTGAATATCTTCCTTCCATCTACATTATCTTATCAGCCAATCTGAAAATTATTTTGAGCAGAACAGTTTTTTTTTAATTTAAGCCTTGTTTTTTTTTTGGTTTTTTTGTTTAAAGGAAAAAAAGAAAGCAGTCCTGCCAGTGATGATAGATGAACTCCCAGCATTGTGTCCTTGAGTAACCTTAACCTCAGGCTGCTGTAATTAGTGCACATCAGGTCCCTTTGGAACACGTCCGCTAAATGACAATGCTTAATGCATGTGCTCATTGGGCACCAAAAACAGTTTGGGAACATTAGAGCTGTGAGGACATTTTAGCATTAACCATACATAGTAGGTCATTGGCAATGTCAAAGGTCAGCACAGGTTGCATGTTTTAGTCAAAGACAACATGTCAACCGTGGAAGCAGCATCAGTTCAGTCATTCCTTCAGGCTTCTATTATTGGTCTTCGTTCAGATCTCCTCATATTACTGCTAGTTTGCTAAAGCATAAATAGACACCCTCAAATGTATCTCCCCGTCACCGCATGTGTTTGTTGCGTAGTTGAAAGTAGCTATGCAGGCATTTGTTTCCTTTCTCTCCTCTCCCTCACACACAACAGACAAGGACTTTAGTATAATGTGATGGTGCCCTTGCTGATACAGGCCTCCCTTTATTTTGTGTGTAATCTGAGCTTTCAGTGCCAGGACTGAGCCTCTCTCCCCCTGAATGGAGCGCTGTGGGCCAGGCCACTGTTTCCTGTGCTTTCACTCTGCTTAGCTCGGCACTACGATTATAGTAAAGCCAGGGGTGGGACGAATACATTTGTGCTGAGGAGACAGGCTCTCTCTCTTTCACACACACACACACAGAGAGAGAGACACTGTGAAGGTGACTGATGGCAGCAAACTCACAAACACAGTTTGAGAAGTCTCAAGGGCTTTGGATGTCGTGTGACGTTTAGCATGCTGTAATAGCGTCAGTGCACAATCTCGGTTCTCCTGTACTCAACTGAATTGGTCCTAAGGCTAAAATGTACACAATCTAAACTGCATCCCAATTCACAGTGTCCTTGCGCAGTGCCCCCTACACACTGAGCAGGGATTTTCTACAGAACAACACACAATGTTATATTATACTGTTTGTATGTATCAGGGTTGTTGTACTGTAGTTAATTAAACATTTTCATTACTTGAAATAAAATAAACATTAACTGAAAACAAAATATAAAAAACCTTAAACTTATTGTATTTCAGTTACTTGCCAAGGTAACATTTCTCATTCTCATGCAGTTTAAATTAAGCTAAAATACTAAACTAAAACTAATAAATAATTAGTAAATAGTAATGATAAATAAAACGATATAAACATAAAACTATAAACACAAAAATATAAACATTTAAAAATATTTTTAAAATCACAAAACACAACAAAATTACTAAAACCTGAAATAAAATTAAAGTGAAAACAGAAAAATTCTAATAATAAAATCTGTAAAGCAACACACACACACATCACACACACACGTTTAAAGGAATATATATAGGTATAGAATATATATATATATATATATATATACACACACACATAAATAAATATAGACAACTATATATATTTAAATGTTTAAAAAAAAACATTTGAACTTTGGACCAGTTCTCCTCTCTCCACACAACATGCTTCTCAAAGGTTAGTCTATATACAGTATATAGTTTGTATTAACTAATAGTTAATACACTAATAATAATAATACAACTATACTATATTTAGTTTGTAGTAACTAACTTATATCATTTATATAATAATGAATATATTGTATAATATAATAATTAAGTGTATGTGTATACACACACACACACACACACACACACACACAGGTTTGTTTTTGTGAAACATTTGAACTTTGGACCAGTTCTCCTCTCTCCACACAACATGCTTCTCAGCAAAGGTGAGTCTAGCCATTTGATTCTTTCTGCTAATGGCAAACTGGCAAGCAGTTCCAGCTGCAGTGTTGAACCGATTCCCCTTTGAGAGTCTCAGCATTTGTCTTACGTGGACGACCAGCCTTTTTGAGGGACTTGAATGAATTAGTGTCATTGTAAAGCTGCAATATTTGAGAAATCACAGATTTGGAACGACCAGCTTCTCTTGCAATGGCTGAAAGGGTCGTCCCTTTAGCCTTTATCTGGACAACCTCCTGTTGCAGGCTTTCAGTCACCTTAAAGCGACCCGCCATCTTGCAATCTCAGTGAAAATTAGAGGAATGCTGTCAGTTAAATAGGGTTTGTCATATAATTAAAGAAATTAGCACCAGGTGCCAGATAAACACCAATAACTTGGAGGCATCTGAAAGTATTCTGTAATTTGAGTTCTTTTTCAAATATCTCACTAAGTTTTTTATACTGTGCTTCAGAATATAATTCATTTATGAAACATGCTTTATGAAAACTGCCCTTCTGACCTTGAAGTTTAGGAAATTGTAGGTTGTTCTCTCATTTTGATCTCCACTGTACTGTATGTGTCTGTGTTTGTGTGTCTTTGTATTTATATTAGGAATATATATTTTTAAAGGAATACACACACACAAACACACACACACGAACATTCTCTTTTTTTTCCTTAGGCGTTAATGAAACAAGATTTTACACCCACCTGATTTTTCAAGCGAAAAATGTCCCAAATAAAATGTGAAATGAGGACATAGACTATAGTTTAATTGGCCTCTTTTCTGGTTAATAAACAGGTTTTAATTTGTGGCAAGTAACTGTTCTCACTGTGTAACAGAAAACAGAACCAGAGAGAGTAATGGTCTGTAAGGAATACCCGTCTATTTTTCTCACTCTCTGGTTTTATTTTTATTTTTCACACTCTCTGGTTTTATTTTTTTTTTTTACTGTTTGGATTTATTTTTTAATGTTTCTCACTTCCTGGTCTAATATTTATTGTTTCACACTCTCTGGTTTTAGTTTTATGGTTTCATTGGGAGAGTGATTGAAGGCTGTGTGTACTGATATAATATCAATTTTGCATTGATTATGATCAGTATTATGAATAGGATTTCTATGATTCTGTTATTTAACACTTTTCACAAAGACATTGACTATGAATCATATGCAAAATCTCAATACAATAAACTACAATCAAAATGTCAAATGAATAGTGCTTCGCCTTTAGTTTTACATCATGAGGTTGTTTTATAGACATTGTAGGTATTACTTATAATCATTACCATCCTGATAGTAAAACTCTTCCTCTTTTTTCGTTTTTGCCTGGTAGACAATAAACTGATTGAAAAGATCTCTCTAATAACCAGAACATCATAGAGACTTGCAGATGGTCTTTTTTGACCTGTGCCTGCCAATATGCAAAGAGTTTTGTAAATGCAAATTTTGTTTTTCAAGTTCATTTAATTCATTTAACATGATGAAAAGGACATTTGAGGACACATGAATCACACAATGCTAAATGGACCATAACGGTTTGTTCTGTACACTCTTACACAAAACCCACTAAAATGAGGTCTGTTCTGGAAATGTGTTGACAAAGGCACCCCTTCCTCTGTGGCAGCCCACTTGCATACGGGCCATTGGCATTGTTGTGATGTGTGTTTGTGTGTGTGTGTGTGTGTGTGTGTGTGTGAGTGAAGGGTGAGGTCAGAACCAGAGGTCCTGCAGGCAAACTGCCCAACACTCAAAGCAAACAAGCAGGCATTGTCAAGGCAATGTGTGGTTATCTCTGCATCGCATTTCAATGGATCTGAAAGACAGTGACAGAGAGAGACCTTTTGATAAGCATTCACCACACTAATGTGTGCTATTGGCAAAAGCAAAAACATGATCATGGCCTCGCATTTTCAAAAATCAAAATGAAGTCATCAGTAGGGTCATCTGAATGAACATAGTTTAGTTTCCTAATACACATTCCTGTTGTTATTGTGCACAGTATTACAAATGAAAAAAAAACAAAAAACTTTATTGTCTAATAATCTATTTGTGGATCTAATAACTCTCCAAAAATAGGTTATTAAAAATATTATTATTCTCAGATTATGCAAACTTTTTTATAAACCATACAGTCATATAGATATATATTTTTTAGAAAATAAATAAAAGTATATATGTAAAGTAAAATTCTCAGAATATAGTAAAGTTATAGTAAAATTAAAAATCTTAATTTTTTAAATCTTAAAAATTTAAAAACTTCGATGCATAAAATGAGTTTGTAAAGCAACCCGTTTAATCACAGTTTTTTTTCTTTTTTTTTTTTTCTTGTTATTTAAAGGAAGCAAATTAACTAAACGTTAGTCTCCTCGACACACCAGATGTCAAACTGACACCAATATCCTGAAATTGTCACCAGCAATGTGGCGGATTACATTTTACATTTCATTTGCTGTTAAAAATAAAAGACTTTTATTTTGAATTTATGTCTGTTTCTCACGCAAAGCTATGGTATGGCTTCAGAACATAGAGTACAAGCAGGGCCAGATTATGTCACGGCAGACTAGCAGTGCCCTGGGCATGGACCAATTTAAAGGCCCCTCTCAGTTGAAATTACATTCAAAATCAGGGGGAGCCTTATTTCTCTGGTCTAGTGCCCTTGGCACGTACCCAGTAGGCACGTGCATTAATCCGGCCCTGTTTACAAGTTGTATGGAGTAGTTGTATAGTGCTTTTGCATCTGTTTTTGAAACGCAAAAGAGAAAAGAGCAACCTGAAAAAATATCTTCTTTAAAGGGGACATAACACACACAGCTTCTGCCAATCTCATGTTAATCTTGAGTAGTATTGCATCCTTCATATCACCGAAGAGTCTTTAGTTTTATCAGATTTATTCTTTGGGAAGCAGATCAAGGTTATCTTTCCCTCGCATCCAAAAACACACTTCTTTACATCACTCAATGGCCTAGGACCTAAATACATTGCTCACAATGCTCACTGAATATAAACCTAACAGACCACTCAGATCATTAGGATCAAGTCAGTTAGAAATACCAAGGGCTCACACAAAACAAGGGGAATCCGCTTTTGGAGACATTATTCTCGAGCAAGTCCTGTGCAGCGCTGCCGACGACTTCCGTAACCCTAATTGTCAGACTCTGTTTCATGTGTTGTGTGTGTCCTGCTCCCCATGTGCCTTCCCATGCCCTTATTTGATTAGTTTCCTGTTCCTCCCCTGATTAGTTTAGTTCATTTGTCCCAGGTGTTCCCCATGATGTGTCATTGCTCCCAGGTGTGTCTCGTGATCCCCTCCTCCTGTGTGTATTTAAAGTGTTCCCAGTCCCTACTTCTCGGTCCGCTGTTGTACGTCTTCCGGTAAAGGTCTTCTTGTGTTCGTCTCCCTTTGTTCCTGTAAATAAAGTCTTGGTAAAGTATTCTCCAGCGTCTCCTCGTTCCTCGTGTGTGTGCAACGTGACACTAATGAACCACATTGATGGGCTGCTCTTGTTCTTGCTCTGGTTGCTGTGTGCGCGCACTCTTCCGGGAGAAATGCCCATACAACGAATTCCGCCCTTCATGACGTCATGAACAGCCATGCTCGAAAAAATTTTTCAGAAACTTATATGAACCTGGAAGGAGTTTATTTGGCACAGAAATACTTCGTCATACGTCCAACTCGTTTTTTGAAACTTTGACCATGTTTAAATGAGTCATGAATCCAACTCTTTAACAGTGTACATAAGTCAGAATGCATGAACTAGCATTAGACCCCCCTTTTAATGTTCTGCAGAAAAAAAGTCATACAAATTTGAAGCGACGTGAAGGTGAGTAAATCATAAAACTTTTTCAATAATAAAAGCGTAATGAGTGAACTACAAGTAGTTCAATAATACTTGATTAGAGTATACAGAATCTAAAAATAACATTTAAGTATGGTAATGAAGTATAAGGGCCAGTCACCCTGCAGCAAACTGAGGTCGAGTGTCTTACTCAAGGGCACAATGAACCAGCAGCCTTTGCGGTTACCAGCCATATTACAGCAACCAATAAATATGATATATCACAGTGAACGGCAAAGAAAAACAACATGCTGCGCGGCTCCAGCACCATGTTTTACGTGGGTGTGTTTGTGTCACTGCTTCCTAGTATTAATAACGCAGCAGGGTTCACCTAACAGCTGCTCTCTGCCATGCCTCTCAACTAATGAGCTTTCGCTCAGGATACCGCTTGCTAAGTGCTAACCCGAACCAACCCGAGTTTACACTGACTGGAGAGATCAGAAGTAATGAAACCCAATGCTGACGTTCGCACACGCTGCTCGCCAGTTGTCATGGTGACGCAACTTGGAGGAGGAAAGCTTCGGCTGGCTGGATTTGTCCCGTATTCTTGTGTACTGCTGGTTATGGAAACTTGCCCTGTAATTGGAGTCTGATAGTCTTTAATGGCTCTGGCGGAGTCTAAGACGAACACTTCAAATAAATGTGATGCTATTTTTGAGCTGCGTTTCGAGGGCTGCGTGTGTGCTGCTCACATAGCCTACTGTGTACCGTAGCCTACTTTGGCAAATTGATGGCGTGAAGATGTACGAAGTCAAGGTGTGTGCACGGATAAAAAAAAAAATCTTTATAGTTTACCAGTTTCAATTTTGAGTATGGCAGAGATACTATTACGGTTTTATGAACATTTTCAGCTTTTATTGTTATATTTTCTGTTTTCATTTTAAAGTTTTAGTAATTTTGTTGTGTGTTTTTGTCACAGTATGTATCACATCAATGTAGTACATCGTGTTTTGTTATCAATGGCATACATGGAGTTAGACTAAATTAAAATAAGAAATGCTGCCATGACAACAAGCTGAAATTTAACTTTTTACACACACACACACCCATATATATATGGGTGTGTGTGTGTGTAAAAAGTTACATTTCAGCTTGTTGTCATGGCAGCATTTCTTATTTTAATTTAGTCTAACTCCATTAATTTATATTTCAGTTAACATTTATTTTAAGTAACAATATTTTAATTGTTTTAGTTTCAGTTTTAGTTAACTATAATAACCCTGCTATATTGATTTACTAACAAAGACATTTAGAAAAATAATAGTTTCATGAACTAATGAATAAAAATACTTCGAAAGCATCTATTAGTTAATAATAAAGTTCATCTATAGTTAATATTAATTTTAACATTTACAAATACATTATTAAAATCAAAAGTTAACATTATCATCTGTTAATATTATGTAATGAACCTGAGCTAACATGAACTAACAATGAACAGTTGAATTTTTAAGTGGGCCTAATGTTAACAAAGATTAATAAATGTTGTAACAAATGTATTGCTTATTGTTACTTAATGTTAGTTAATGCATTACCTTATTGTAACTTGTAACCAATAAGTTAAATCTAATAAAAATTACACTAACCTAATTTAGAATATTGTTTACAGCTAATAAAAAATTCTAATAATAAATTTAGGCTTATTAACATTTAAAAGGAAGAAGACAACACTTCTTGTATATTTTACTGTTGAGGTCAAAGGTCATGCTTTTAATCAAACTTTATGGTATTTTACTCAAAATTCATCTGTCAAAAGCTTAAAAAAACATGAACAAATTCAAGAAAATGTAAAAAATTTAAATTGAAATGTCTTTTGTCTGTGAATTATTGGCTGCTGAAATTATACAATTTCAAGATACATTCAATAATTTTGCGTATTGTTGCAGTAATACATTTCAATGATTGATTTTAACAGCAGTTTTGTTTGCTTTTTTTTTTACAATAGACAATTTTGGTTCTGTGTTTACTAAAAGTAAATGTTATTAATTACAATATCTGTTTTTATTAATTTTGTTATTTGACTGTTTTTCATTATTTTATTTTTTTATTTTTAATATGGAAAATTTCCATGTGTGCGACCTAAAATTTGTACATATGGCAATTTTTCACTGTGTGGCATCTCTAATTCCTGTCCCAGGAACAGATTGTCCTTTTTGGACCCTCTTTCATTTCCCTTCTCGTGGCTCTGACATGAAAAACAGAGAGAATGTACATGGTAATACACGGGGCCACTGAGGTGCTCTTCGTGACAGATGGCTGGTAGGTTGCGTGTCAATGTGTAGTGCGATTCTCCGGGATACTTATCCTTTCAGAATAATCGGAACAGGATATTGCTCTGGGATCCGCTCAAGAGCCCAAACCTCCAGTTCAACTTTAATCTGTTTGTCTTTTAACTATGAGATTAATGCATGGAGCAATCGGCCTGGAAGAAGGTGGCATGTGACATGGTGTGATGTCAACATGCACACGCACACACACACACACACACACACACACACACACACACACACACACACACACACACACACTAAAGCAGACTGCAGTGGAATGGGAAGTGCACATCTCTCCTTAGGGTTGTTTTTCCTCTGCCAGCAAAGCAAAATCCAATGAATAAAGTATTTCTTGAACCTTGAACCAGTAGAAATTTTGTGGTGTTTCTTCATCTTTCATATCCTCCTAAAGCTTTAATTTGCAATAAACCTAACATTTGTTATATGAAGGTCCCATTAAAATGACTTGAATTTTAATCTAACTACCTTCAGATGCCTGTTATATTTTATCGTTTTACAAGATTTTTACTCTCAAACTATGATAATCCATCATAAAAATTTGGATTACAGCTTTTAATTAAATATGAAACATTATGAAACAGACAAAGAAATATCAAGGTAAACACTTGTGTGCAGGACATTGTATTGTGTATCTTGTATCATATGTAATTTTATAAATTATATCTGAAATTTTGAAAAATTATAAGTGTGAAATATTATTTAATTGTGAGTGTCTAGAATATAAAATGCTATGAAATTAGAAAGGAATTCCAAAAATGTCAAAATGCAATTTGTAAAAAGTGTATTTTAAAAGAAACACCTATTTACACTGTATTAATAAGGTTGGTTTTAACTATTGGTTAAAAAGTTTTTGAAACTTTTACTGTTCAATAATATGTACTGTTTTACACACTAATAAATGTACACTGTACTGTATACTGTACATACTTTCTAATGAACTGTAAGTTTGTATTCAATTCTGAACATAGACTGCATCGCACATCTGATAGGAAACGTCCTATAGACGTATTGCAGATGAGTAAACACTCTAAAAAATACGTGTTGTAGATTGCAGATGTCAAATAGACATCTCCGTGATGTACGTGTGCTATCAGGGTAAATCCTCATAGGATAGTAAATCTATGCACACTTCAGAATCTCACTGGAAATAGTAGGTCATCTGGGAACTTTTGCTTACTGTTTTATGAATGCTATGAATTCTGACATACTACTCTGGTCACATACTGTTTTTCGAGTACTATATAGGAGGGAAGGAAGTATGCGATGCAGTCTATGTTCAGAATTGAATACAAACTTACAGTTCATTAGAAAGTATGTACAGCCTATCAGATGTCAAATAGACGTTTAGAAGATGTCTTTAAGATATTTATGATTTAAAATGTATGTAAAACTGACGTCTGAAAGATGTCTATCAGATATTTGTACACAGCAGATGCTTTTCAGATGAAACGATCTTTTACAGACATCTTAAGTGTGCTATCTGGGTTGTCTTATTGAATGGGAGCATTTACCTCTCTACTGCCTCCATCAGCTCTGGAGAACCTATAGTGTTCATGAGATGGTTCCACAAGTAATCAATTACTCACAAGTTGATTCTGTCTGGAAAATTATGCAGTTTGAGGTAAATTTGTCTGAAATTTGGTGTTTATGAACTCATAATGCTAGTATTGTGACGTCAACATGGCGGCCACCATGAAAGTGTGTTTTCAGGCTAAAACAGCTTGTTTTAGGCCATTGATATAACTGGATTTCATGCGAGCATGTACATTTTATTCATATTTGTCAGAAGTACATTTGGAGTAAAACATTTTTAGGAGAAAAAAATATGATTACAGCATCTTTTAATGATGAAAGTGCTTCATAAGGCTAATTTGGTGTTTGAATGTAGATTGTGCTTTATTTTATTAGTTTTGCTTGATTTAATAATGCATATTGTAAGATCTGTGTGCTGGAGGAATAATGAGGTTCAGTTTAGATGTTTGGCTTGTGTATTTCTGAGCTGGTTTTGAAGCAGAGAAAGATTGCATTAAATAATTCATCCAGGTGTTGTAGGGGGTGAAAATGAAATAAAATGGGAATCCTTTAAAATCATTTCTGTTGGAAGTGAGCGGAAGTCAAATCACTTGTGATTTATTATTGAGCCACCGTAGTGACTCAGAGAAGTAGGTTATGTTGGCCTAATGATGAAAGATCTGGGTTGATAACCAAAACATTGCAGGTGCAAACCATTTTGCCTTCAAAAATTGGTATTGGTGACCCAAAAGGGGTGACTGATGAACTGTACAATTTTGATATTTCAACTCCTTTGGTTGCATATTAAGATGAAAGGTGTCTGGGCATAGTTTCTTGAACAAAAACCAATAAAGTGCTGCAGGATGACATATTTTTGTAGGCCAAACCCGGAAACAAGTTAACATTTTAGTTCTTCTGGTTCCATCGTCCTGAAATCAATGTTGTTGTTTTTTGGTTAAATGCCTGAAATAAGGTTTCACATTTTATGTTACAACATAAAATACAGTAATAGCCTGTTGTAATCAAGCTTGGAAAAGGCTAACAAGTTGCTAAATGGGATGACTGAGGTTGTTGGGACATTAAAGGTCATCACGCCGAACAGGAAAACTCATCTACTCACTAGTTTGCTTTCACAGCCTCATTGTGTTTATGATCGCACTCTTGCAAACTATTTTAACACGTTTTTTAAATAAAGACTGAAATAGTTTTCGTAAGCTTAGTGATGGTGAAGCTCAGCAACTGTGGAATAGTTCGTTTATAGCCTATGTTTAGGTTTTGACTTTTGGCGATTGTATTTAGGCTTCAGAATTCCTAAAAGTTGTGAAGATTATCATGATGAACCAAGCATGCAAGAATCCTAAACTTATGTTGGTCACAGAGCGTATTTTCTGTAGTAATCGAAGACCCAGTAGGTTTTTAAAGGGGTCATATGATGCGATTTCAAGTTTTCCTTTCTCTTTGGAGTGTTACAAGCTCTTGGTGCATAAAGAAGATCTGTAAAGTTGCAAAGACTAAAGTCTCAAATCCAAAGAGATATTCTTTATAAAAGTTAAGAGTCAACCACGCCTACCTAAAACGGCTCGTTCTAACACGCCCCCACACTGTAAACCCGAACAGTACTACTAACTTATAAAGATTAAGAACACTGCAATTAAAGTCTGTTAAATCGTTGATGCAACTTATAACAATTGCATTTTCTGAACGAGGAATTTAGTTTTATTTTTGTGTGGCTCAACAGTTTTGAGTAAACTCTTCTATTTAAATTATTATTTTTAAGTTTACTGAGTGACGTAAAGTGACGTCACCTCGTTGCTCTAACCGACGTTCAGAAGAAGATCGCCGGATCGGCTTTCACCGTGGACGAAGTGGAGTCCAGCCCGGGGTCGTCACATGTGGTGGCCGCAAGCTCGCCGGCCACGCCGTTCTCAAGCCCGCCCGCCTCTGCTCACTCAAGCCGGCGTCCGCATACTCTAGGCCGCGGCTCACTCTAGGCCTCCGACCTCCGCTCACACAAGGCGGTGTGTGATGCTTTTTCGTTGTGAAAGCGAAACTACTTTGTTTGGCCTTCCAAAAGAGGACACGACTAGAAATCAGTGGTTAAGTTGTATTTACAACACTGTTCCAGAACACTTCAACCCAAATAATCAGATGTGTGCAGCACATTTTATGGAGGACTGTTTACTGATCCTGGGACAGGGCATCACAATATGGTAAGGGGCGTAACATTTCCATCACACGCTTGAGGTATTCGGCCAATCACAACGCACTGGATAGCTGGCCAATCAGAGCACACCTCGTTTTTCAGACCGATGAGCTTTGTAAAAATCGACGCGTTTCAGAAAGGCGGGGCATAGAGGAGAAACAATAATGTACAGTATGTGGAAAATAATGTGTTTTTTTAACCTTAAACCGCATAAACACATTTCATTACACCAAATACAAAAAATAATGTTATTTTTAGCAGCATCACATGATCCCTTTAAGGAAACCAGGGTGATGCGAACTTCCGGGTTGACTTACAAAAATACTATGTCATAACTGCAGCTCTCTGTAGTCCCATGTTTATCCATTTTTGTCTGTGACAAGGGATCAGCGATTGGACTGAGTGAGGTCTTGACAAGTATATACTATTTGCAAAGCTAATAACCTAAACAAATCAATGCAAAACATTTAAAATATGTGTTTGGCAGTTTACATATTATATCATAAACATCCAGCCCCATGTGTGTCCTCATCTCCGTGGTGGAAGGAAAAACCCAGTACCCGGTCTACCGTCGCCAGTCCTGTGGTACCAAACATGGCCAGGGCAGCATCAGATTTACTCAAGGCCTAATAATAGTCCCAGCTGCCTCGCAGCTCAGAATGTGCGGGTGCTGCCAGGGAACACTCTGTACACACGTTCCATGCATTTCTCTGTGCTGACAACACAGCAAGGACTCCTACTCACCCGTCCTGGCACTGGCACCCAGCCACCACACATATACCCGCATACATCAGCACTTGTGGGTATTTAAAACACTATGACGCCAGTAAGCCACTTTGCTGTGACTTAAAGTCACCATGAAATCAAAATGGACATTTCTTGTTTTTATGGAATATTGTAGTGTTTATTATAAATGATTCATCCATGCATATCGTTTTTTTTTTTTTTTTATGTGCCCTTGTAATCTTTATTCAGTATGATTTCCCCTCCCCCTTGACATCTCTTCTCTTCTCTGGTGCAAATGCAGGACACTAACCTTTCTCCTCAGGCAATGATTCAATCATTTCCCAATGGACAAAATGAAGTCCCGCCCTACATTTTTTTTTCTCATTCAAGAAGCCGTTGCACTCGGATATATGTCAAAATAGGGAAGAAAAGACTATCATAATTTCCGCTTCCTCCCATCTTTAAAGCAACTCCTTTAAAGCAGAACTTTAAAGCTCCATCCATGCACAGCATATTCAGATAAATAATACAATAAATAGTAGTGCAGACAAGTTTAAATTGATTTATTTTGCATTAATAGTCATGAAAAAAAGTATTTGTATAAATAAAACAATAAACAATTGTGCACACACTTTTAATTTATTATGTAATGTATTATATCATTCATCCGCCCATCCATCCATTCTCCAAACAGATTATCCTCTGTATAGGATGGTGGAGCATATGTATGAAATTATAATTTATAATATTTTATTATTATTATTATTATTATTATTATTATTATTATTATTATTATTATTATTATTATTATTATTATTATTATTATTATTATTATTATTATTATTATTATTATTATTATTATTATTATTATTATTATTATTATTATTATTATTATTATTATTATTATTATTATAGCTTACATTTTATTAAAAACAGTTGGCCTGGAGTTCCCATGACTTCCTGGCTGCATTTCCTGCTTTTTATTTTACCAACTAAACTAAAATAAACTAAACTAAAAATAAAATAAAATAATTATTATTTATAATATTTATATTTATTTTATAAAATAATAATAATAATTATTATTATTATTAATCATTTAATAATAATTGTATAGATAAAGATTTGTTATTTTTAAATAACTGAAAAATTCCATGGCAATATAATCATTGTTTTTCTCGCTCTCTTCCTAAAAAATTTTTTTTTTAAATCTGTCTTTCTCTCCTCCTTGCTCTCTTGCTCATACATACACACTCTTATCTTATCTAATGCTCACTGCTGCCACATATAAACAATGAGACGGCATGAATATTTAGCTGTTGCTTCTTTCCCCCAGTGGGCAGACATGGTTTGAATGAGATAACTGTATTTTCTGTAGATGTCTGTGTGTGCCGTGGTAATTACATGTCTCAGTTTCCTGAACAGGGAAAAAATACAAATCAGCTGGATGTCACAGCACTATAGTTTGTCTTTAAAAACAAGCTGGTCCTCATTGTGCTAAGTATGGCTTCGTTGGCAGGACACAATCAGAGAAACCGATTAATTCAGCATTTGAGGAATTAAGACAACAGATTTAACTGCAAACATCTTTGTTTGAATTTTTCTTCATATTATATAACTGAACTGTTGCTTTGATTTAATCAGCCTGAGCTGGATAAGGACCTCTGTTTGTTTCCTGAACAACATAAGAAGGACGCAAAATCTCTGTAAAGCGCTCGAAGAAAATGCATTGATGTGACATTCCCTTCATCTTCATCTTTTGCTGGGGTTTTGTTTATACTGTAGTGCTCAGGCTAGAAGAAAATATTTTGTACATTCAGTACACTGTAAAAGATAATTTCCTTAAGGTATTTCTGTCTTATTTTTCAAGTAAAGCTATCTAAATACCTTTGAAACAACATACAGTTACTTGGGAAGCAAATTGCATAAGATATTAAGACTGGCAACCCACTGGGTTTTTTTTTCTTTCTTTTTTTGTGTCATCTTGTTTGCAAACTTTCTCATCAACATTTAAATTCTGTTGCAGTGAGCCTTTTTCATTTTTGGCAGTCTATAAAGCATTTCCCACCTTTCCTTGTTTAATTGGATGCTATAAATTCACATAATTTATGACTTTCTGTTCTCAGCTTGAATACAAAAGGACAGAGGACAGGCGCAATAATTCACATGGGGGTGTAGAGCTACCACAACTCCACAGAATTGCCTTTTGTTCAGCATCTGGTGGATCAGAACACCCTTAGAATGATCCTTCCTCAAACTCCACGAAGAAGTCTTGCTTTGCTGTAGCTACCAATAAGAAAAGACCATTTTTGGTGCAAAATTATGTAGAATTCTCTTTTAAACTTCCTAATAAAAATTCAGAAGAAGCACTTTCAAATAATCCCATCAATTCCAAGTATGTAAACAACCTGGCTATCTTCATTAAGACCAAACCACATCAAATGTGAAATAATAAAAAATAAAAAAGCTTGGCTAACTAAACTGCATTTCCTATAAAGTAGGAAACTATTATTTATGAAATTAAACAATGCAGTGTTTCACAAAAGTGAGGTCATTGTATGGGCCTAAAGCAAAAACAAAAAACAAATTTCAACTTTTTTTAAATATCAGGATTTCTAATGTTTGCAGGAGCAGGTTAGGGTCATAAGCTCAAAGATAAAAGAGCCTGAGCCAGTACAGTTAATATAAAGGCCCATTTACACCAAGGATCATAACAATAACTTTAAAGTTTGATCATTCTTTTTCTATGAGACAGAAGAAAGATAGTTGAAATCACTCTCAAAACAATTTTTTTTTCCAGCTGATGAACAATAAAAACATTGACAGCCAATCAGAATTCATCCCGCTTTCAAGCGCTCAAGCATTTAAAGGGGCAGATGACATTATTGTGTGTTAGTGCGGATACTAATATACTTATCGTTCTTGGTGTGGACGAGCTTTAAGAAAGATAACTGTCAACATAACTACAATAACTATATTAAGCCCCGTTCACACCAAGAACGATAACTATAAAGATAACTATAAAGATAACGATATTAACGTCCACACCAGCGAACAATATCGTCTGTTTATTCTAAGCGCACATGCGTCTGCCGCTTTAAATTCTTGAGCTCGTTACAGCAGGATGGATTCTGATTGGCTGTTAGTGTTTTATCGTTCATCAGCTGGGAAAAAAAATCGTTTTGAAAGTGATCACAACGATATCGTTCCTCTGTATCGTCATCGTTATAGTTGTGGTGTGAACTATGCTATTTTTTTATATTGAGAACGATTTTTAGAACTATATCTTTATCGTTATCGTGCTTGGTGTGAACGGGCCTTTAGCCTCCCAACGGACAGCAACGTTCTTTTCACTATTAGCACGCGCTGCAGTATGAGCTCTGGTGGATTCTGATTGGCTATCAATGTTTTATCATTCATCAGCTGGAAAAAAAAATCATTCTGAAAGTAATTCCAACAATATCGTTTCTCTGTGTCGTTATATCTGTGGTATGGACTTCACTATACTCATAGAATTATAACAGTTTTATTCTGGGAACTTTATAGTTATAGTTATTGTCCTTTTGGAATTAATGGCCCTGAGATGAAGATAAAATCCCCATGAGTCGTGTAACGATTGTGCGCCAACATGAATGGCTCCACTGCAATAAATTAACATGCAAAACATCTATTAGTCACCAGCTAGTAGCAATATCAATCATAAATATGCTTGTGTGGGTGACTGGTGTGAAGGTCTCTCTTACAGTAAGGTGCATTGCACCATGCAGGGGCGTCGCTATGGTTTCTGGGCCCCCTGAACAGCATATTGGCTCGGGCCCCCTCTCCCTTGTTGGGCCCTTGGAACCGCCCTAACCTTACCGCCGTTTTGGCGCTAATGATTGCACTTAAACATGCAGAGAGACAACTGAAAATAGTCATTATGATGTAATTTCCTTCAGAGAACGTTGATCACAGCTTTTTCGGCTCAGTACCCAAAGAGAGACCTTGCTTTTGTTCCCTGGAGATTTATTCTGGAAGGAAAACACACCTATACACGCACAATAAATAACGTCTCTCCGTGAGACCTGACAGTCAGTTAATTTTGCACAGCCAACCATGACTTTTAGGGGAATGGACTCCGTGTCATTCTGTGACAAATGCAAATAATATTGGATCTGTGCGCGGAGAGGCGCATTATTTATGATAGCGATGGGTCGGTGGAAAGTCAGAGTTATGTGTTAAATGGTAAAGATGGGCTTCACTTCGACCCAACAATGCCAGGCTGAGCGGCAGACGCATATTCTGCCATCCGAATCAATGAGGTAGCTGATTTATGCAGTTGATTATGTGCTAGATTACTCCCTCACTGTGGTTATTACAGTGTACGCGTCTATTTCTTCCCACTTGCTACTGGCTAAAAGTAATTATAGAGCAGGCCTGACTGAGAAGATCATCCATTTACAAAGAGGAGTTTGCTGGCCATCTGTGCTATTTGTTTAGCATTACAACAAGAGAAAGAGAGATATCAGTATCTTATGGAAAACAAGTCATAGAATATTGGCTTATAACATACAAAACAAACACGATGAAGAAGCTAAACAAAATGAAAAAGACTTGTTTTTTATGACATATGACAATGAAAAACAATTTAAAAAGAAGATTTTTAATTTTAGAAAGATTTTCAAAGATTTGTTAATGTATATATCAAAATACTTAAGCACATTTACCAGAAAATTCTCATCACTTTATTGTTCTCTCTCTCTCTCTCTCTATATATATATATATATGGGGTAAAAGGCGCCTTTGATATTATTTTCATCTAAACCACTAGATGGCACAAAAACATGGCTTAGCACTTTCCAGAACATCCGCTTTTCAAGATACACTTGTATATTTGTCTGATCTTTGACAGGATCGCGGGCAGCAGCGCAAAGTTGATTCTGTGCTTACTTGATCTAATATTTTATGTTTTTTAAAATATTGTAGATTTAAGTAGCAAATGAGAATCGCTAAAATTAATGCATATATTTTTTGAAAAAAGTCTTCTTTGTGATTTTCAAGAATATGTAAAAGTATGGTATTTGGGGTAAAAAGCGCCCCTGCTGTTGGGGCTAAAGGCGCACAGTAATTAACATGATAATTAATAGATGGCTGACTTTTCCATTTGTTGACATGACATGGTTAGATTCAGATGGTAAATATCATATATTATGTTGGGTGTCCATATTAGAGATAATCACCATGTTTAGAATGAAACCATCATATTTAAAAACATGATATTAATCATATCATATAATAAAATATAATTTGCTGTTACTACTGTAAATATATATTCAATTATTATTGGATCTCCTTCAATACTTTCAGAATCTTTACTTATTAAAACGATTTTGTTTCTGTATTTTAAAATATATATTTTTAAATGAACACATTTTAATGACAGCATATTTATTGGAAAAAAATGTATACTTTTATTTTTCAAAATAAGCAGAAAATAGTACAAACTTTGCTAAAGTGATTGTTTTGAACAAGTATTAACTTAAACATTATTTTTTTAAAACAACTGACGAGTAACAAGTTCAGCGCAGATTTTCCTCGCGCTTTGGACTTTGAACCCTGGTGCTGCAGCTAGTGAGTTAGTCATTGTTCGGTACATATTATTCGGCCTTTTCGCTTCATTTCGGTTGCCGAATGCAACAATTACAGTACATTCGGTGCATCCAAAAGCGCCCCAGCTGTTGGGGCTAAAGGCGCACAGTAATTAACATTATAATTAATAGATGGCTGACTTTATTAGAATATATTACAGATGCCAATTTGAACACTATGTGTGAATGCTATAATAAATGTATTAATAGAGCTGTTGTAGGGTAATTATTATTATCATTATTATTGTCTTACTTTTTTATTTTATTTTACAGAACGACAGTAAAATTACAATACTATCATTTATGCTAAAGGCGCACAGTAATTAACATTATAATTAATAGATGGCTGACTTTTCCATTTGTTGACATGACATGGTTAGATTCAGATGGTAAATATCATATATTATGTTGGGTGTCCATATTAGAGATAATCACCTTGTTTAGAATGAAACCATCATATTTAAAAACATGAAATTAATCATATCATATAATAAAATATCAATTGTTGTTACTACTGTAATATATATTCAATTATTATTGGATCTCCTTCAATACTTTCAGAATCTTTACTTATTAAAATAATTTTGTTTCTGTATTTTAAAATATATTTTTATATTAACATATTTTAATGACTAGTATATTTATTGAACAAAAATCAAAATAAGCAGAAATAGTACAAACTTTGCTAAAGTGATTGTCTTGAACAAGTATTAACTTAGACATTATAAAAAAAAAAAACATTATTTTAGCTGAAGTATTTGTATAAATACCGTGTGCCTTTTACCCCATGCTGGTGAGCCATTTAGCCCGTGTGTAGGGTAAAAGGTCTTGCCACCTCATACATGTATAAGATTTTTAAACAAAATAAACAACAAACACAAAATTTGTTGCTCCGTTAATGTTCAATACAACGTATATATTTTTTCTGCAATTATACATTTTAGGCACAGTGAATGGCACATTTTTAGCCCCGTTGTACCCTACTATTATAATAAATTTTTTTTGTGGCATGTCAGATAGCACCATGGTATCATGTTAAGTACTTTGGTAATGATTTACAAACATGGTAATCAGTCAGTACCACTGTATGTTTAAAAAACCCATGGTAATACCATCGGACAGTTTTCCTGTGGGGTTTAATTAAAGAGACGCTCCAGGTCTGAATCTAAAGTAGGATTATGAGAAGTGTGGAGCAAATACACGGCAAACGTCTCTCATTTTTATGTTTATCATCACTGCATTAAAACACTGATTTTGAAATGCAAATGCACCGTTTAATATTACAGCGAGAAGTCATTAGACAAATATATACACACCTGTATGGAAACACACGTTGTCACTGTTATGAGCGACACAGCACACTTTGGCAAGTCTGATTTCATGCAAAGCAACAAATGATCCACAACCAATGAGAGTGCAGGTCACATAAGCATGCTAAAATTTCCCATAAAACTGTAAATCATGCAGTGCTGAAGTTTGTATTCTCTGTCTGGAGCCAGGAGTTCAGAGGTCATCAAACCTGACTTTTAGTATGCAGAGAAAAACAAACCTTCACCGTGTGCTTGAGTTTCTGCTCTCATGCGTTAGTACAGGTGTGAATGGACATGAATGGAGCACGATGTCCAGTGACGCACCTTTAATCCTCAGTAATTCAGGGGTTTGTGCTGCTCTCCTTCCCTCTGGACAAATAATAGATGGCTGACTTTTCCATTTGTTGACATGACATGGTTAGATTCAGATGGTAAATATCATATATTATGTTGGGTGTCCATATTAGAGATAATCACCATGTTTAGAATGAAACCATCATATTTAAAAACATGAAATTAATCATATCATATAATAAAATATCAATTGTTGTTACTACTGTAATATATATTCAATTATTATTGGATCTCCTTCAATACTTTCAGAATCTTTACTTATTAAAATAATTTTGTTTCTGTATTTTAAAATATATTTTTATATTAACATATTTTAATGACTTTTTAATTTTATTTTTATTTTTCAAAATAAGCAGAAATAGTACAAACTTTGCTAAAGTGTTTGTTTTGAACAAGTACTAACATAGACATTATTAAAAAAACATTATTTTAGCTGAAGTATTTGTATCAATACCGTGTGCCTTTTACCCCATGCTGGTGAGCCTTTTACCCCGTGTGTGGGGTAATAGGCCCCTCTTGCCATGTATTTTCACACAAAATCTGTTGCTCCATTAATGTTCAATACAACGTATATATTTTTTCTGCAATTATACATTTTAGGCACATTTTTTCTTAAGGTGGGCCTTTAGCCCCGTTGTACCCTATATATATATATATACACAGTAGAGAGAATACCCTATTTACATATGCAATAAATATTTTTTCATAATCTAGTGATTATTTTGCTTTTATTTAAATCATCATCAATTACATACAGATCCAACCATGTAAAATAAATAAATAGATAAATAAATAAATACAATTAAAGTATTATTTTTTTCATTACAATATTGAGAATTTTAAATGTATTAGCATTACAACCATACGGAGCCCCTAAAGCAGGGGTGTCAAACTCATTTAAGGTTGAGGGCCGGATCGGAGAAAATGCCCCCTTGTGCGGGTGTTTTGCGAGAGAAAGCAAATGTTTTGCGAGGGAACGCAAAGTTTATCGAGGGAACGCAAAAGTTTTGCGAGAGAACGCAAAAAATCTGACAAATATTTTTTCCTCCCACCCCAAATTTTTTCACTCAATCTGATTTTTTCCCACCACCACGTCCCTTTAGGGGCTCGGTACAAACATTGGAACTGGGGGAAATATGCTTAATTGACATGAAAAGAAAGATGTCACAATGAGAATAATATTAATGGTCCTAAAAATCTGTTTCATTTTCTTTTAAGCACAACATAATTTCTTATTTTTGAATGTGACATATGGGTTGGGGTGGGCTGATATTCACAGTCATAGTCATGTTTGAAATCGATATTACATTACATGTTTAAGGCATGTAGCTATGACTCTGCAAGAGGTTCAATATAATTTTCAAGAATCAGATTAGCTGTATCATGTTCTAGATTTCCCACTATCCACTTCAGCCAGCTTTCTAAAAGAAGCTACTGACCCATTAAGCTTGCACATAAATTATTCCTTATTGATGAATTAAACACCGAAGCAGAGGATTCCTTTGGAAAAAAGACTGCAGCATTGTAATTTCCCATTATTCTGCTCACTCACCCACGAGATTGGTTTGAAAACTCGTAAGACATTGATTATGGCAGTGTGAATCATTTATTCATACTTTAATTTGTTCATTCATCAACTTAATCATTCTTTTTTTTTAAATTAAAAATAAAGACTGCATGTAGTGTCAGCTCAATATGATAATATGCATTGCATACTTTATGTGAAAGCCTATGACGGTGTAACATACAATCATAAACTCAAAGAATGAGAATACCCTACTGGATATAATGCTACAGACACATGGCCATTTATATAAATTACACTAGCACTGGTGCACTTGCGCCACCTAGTGGAAGATTCAGTGACCCTGAAAACCTGATCTAATCTATTAGCTACTGAAAGCTTGATTTATGATTTGATCGTTTTAAGTCAAAGTTAAAAAACAAAAACAAAAAATCAATTATACTCATCCTCCTCGGGTCATCCAAGATGTAGATGAGTTTGTTTCTTCATCAGAACAGATTTGGAGAAATGTAGCATTACATCACTTGCTCACCAATGGATCCTCTGCAGTGAATGGGTGCCGTCAGAATGAGAGTCAGCTGATAATAATGACAGTAAACAAATTTATCATTCAGAAGTTTTTAACTTCAAACCGTTGCTTCCAGCTAAAATGAGTCCTCTATCCATAATATTGCTTTCGCCAGTGAAAAGTAGTCTTGTCTGAATCAGGAGAGAAATATGCACAGATCAAACACTGTTAACAAGGGAACACAGTCCAAAACTTTTAGCAAATGTTCATTTTTGGGTGAACTATTCCTTTAATATGTTTACATTCTGTTTTGCATACTATTTTCTTAAAAATAATAGTATAAAGTATATACTGACCAGTTAACAGAATTTTCGAGTAGACTTATCAAATAAGTGAATGAATGAGATGATGTACAGTATGATATACAGTAAGTTAATGTACTGTAATTGTTAGATAAATTCAGCTGAAAGCAACTGGTCTTGATTTCTGATGCTGTACATCAGTTGTCTACTACTGGGGGCTCCCACCCATATGGGATGTCACTAGACTCCTGATCGCTGTGGGAATCTCATCCCCCTATGAATAGACCATATGCACGCCCACTTCTGCAAACAGAATGAGACATTCCATTTGCATAATTTACTTTGAGAAGAAACAAATGCCCCTGTCAGAGCACGCAAATCAATGGACACCAAAGAAAAGTGCCTGAGAGCGACTTCTCTGGTGACAGAAATAAGTAGGCAGGATAAATCTGATGCATAAGTATGTGAACACGGTCAAGTGCGTGAGGCCCTCCAAGGCGAGACTGCAGGGGTCAAGATGTTTCACCTAGGTGGCATTGCAAATCTCATCCTAATGCCAAAAAAGTACAGGTTTTTTTTCAATAGAAATTGTACCCGATATTACATTATGATTAAGACCATAACCCACCATAGACGCTAACAGTTTGTTGTTTTTAAGTTGGAAACATACAGTACCATTCAAAGTTTGGAGTCAGTAAGATTTTTTTATGTATTTTAATCGCTTATGCTCACTATAACTACATTTATTTGATCACAATACAGTAAAAACTGTAATATTGTGAAATAATATTGCAATTTAAAATAACTTCTATTTGAATATAATTTAAAATGTAATTGATATGATGTTATATGATGCATTATTTAATGTGATGCAAAGCTGAATTTCCAGCATCATTACTCCAGTCTTCAGTGTCACATCATCCTTCAGAAATCATTATAAAATGTTGATTTGCTGCTCAAGAAACATTTATTATCATCAATGTTAAAAACTTTTGTGGAAACCGTGACATTTTTTCAGTCTTTACTATCACTTTTGATCAGTTGAATGCATCCTTGCTGAATAAAAGTATTTCTTACAAAAAAAATTTATACTGACCCCATCCTTTGAACTGTAGTGTATTTTCTAAAAATATAACAATCTAAATTTACCATTGCAACTATATTTTCCACCAAAGTACCATAGTTATTAGTTACTTTTACCACAATAAAATTGCGGTAACTTACTAAAACAAACTATTAGATACTAGATTAAAAACCTCAAAAATATAAATGGAACAAAAGAACAGCTTTGCCAGTCTTCTTCTTTCCTCTAAATGAGATCATATTAGCATTTAGCCTATGGTTGTATAATAGCAACAATACCTGTAGTAGCAAAGGTATTTTGTCTGAAACTATGGTTACTGTGTTAGATTTTTGTGATTCCATAAATAAGTTGTTATGAGCCTTTCATATACTAGACAAATCATACTGAACTGTTGCTAACGTTTCATAATTTCGTAAATACATAAACATAGCCTGCATTTACAATTTCACCCAAAGCCACTTACAGAGCATTCAGGATATACATGTGTTCTCAGGGAATTGAATCCATGATCTTGCTTGCACTTTGCTCTTCCTGTTAAGCTACAGGAACACGTTTTGGGTAGATTAGCATTGCAGAATATATCTAAGGAATAAATAAAACAACATGAGAGCATGTATGTCATCAACTCTTGTACTGTTGTTGGCCTTAGTTTGGTTTAATCATATGTAAAGTAAGTTTAGCAGGTGACCGATATGGTCTTTTCAATGGCCAGTTCTTAAACTTACATTTTGTTCCCCCAAATCTTGAACATGTGCTTACAGTGTCGCTCAATGAGCATCCAGTCTCACTAGCATTCATAACTAGCGGTTAACAAGATCGGGGGAAAAAAGGAACTCTCTTTTTGGCCCACTGAACTTGAGCCTGAGTGCTTCACTTGACACTTGTCAACAGTTTTAATGAAACTTCCCTCCACATTCCCAGCATCCACCCCCCAGCCAATCCTATCTCCGATTCTCTCCCTCGCTCTTTTCATTCTTTTCATTAGCCTCTTACGGGGTCATGGATGAGGCCCTGTCAGCCAGCCTGAGGTAGCAGCCATCGGAGGCCCACCCTAGGGAAAAAGCATGTGTTATCCCTCTCCCTCCCATCCAGCCCCAGTCGAAAGTTCAAAGCTGTGCTTTTAAAACAGAGAGTGGTGTGTGTGCTGGCTCCCCTCCCATGCAGGGTCACAGCTTGGCTGGAGTTGGAGCTGGGGAGATGAGAGGGCCGGGCAGCTGGGGGGAGGCGGAGGTTCTCACATGAAAGGTCTGCAGCCGAGGAGAGAGTCCCAGACCCAGACACAACACAAGGGATCAGACTGGCCCCCCATCCCCCTTAGCCGCAACACTTCCCACCAAAGAACAGCTGGAATGTGACCTGTTCCAGAACCGAGGCCAGGATTGACTGACAATAGAATCCATCGAGATGGGGGGGGGATCGTTGCTCTATCATAAAGTATGTCCCCCCTTATCAAAGCTAATTCAAAAACGCCTCATGAAGCTGCAACTTGCAGAAAGTTTCGCAACAAGAACCATCCAGGATTTGATTGGAAATGTCTTTAATCGCCCCTCTGGTGTAGTTCCATAAACGTTTAATACATTTTCAAATAATAGTTATAATCTCATTATACGTTTGCCATTGTATGGTTTGACAGAAAACACTTAACATACTCTGTGAAGCACGTACATAGGACTACCTTTGTTTCAATTTATGGTAGTAACGTAAAAGCATAAATAGATGGAACAAACGATTACAGCACAAAAAAACTACGAATTAAAATAAGGTGCAAGAGTATTTAACATGTCATGTTTCTTTACTTTTAAGAATGACATGGCTTCATAATTAAAGCTGAAGTGTGTAATTTCTGTGCCATCAAATGAAATTGCAAAATTGACTGAGCACTCCCCCATTGGTTGGACAAAAAGTATTGGTTGAATGTGCCAGGCTGCTCAAACAAACTAGTAATGGTCACTTTTGTTTACACTTTTCTGGGGAATCAATTTAAAAACAACTTACTTAGAATTGACTCTCCATGTTAATATGGGGCTTATTCTGACTTCGAAAAATTACACACTTCAGCTTTAATGAAATCTTCATGACGTATAAATAAAGTTTTAGGTTAGTAATGTTTAACCACCTGTTTCCACTGAAGATTCAAGTTCAGTGACTGCCTGCAAGGCATTTGTTCTGAGACAGGCAGAAAGAGTCTGGTTTAATACAACATCTGTGGCTTTTAGTCAAACAAAAATAACTGGACTCCCACTACAACATGTAGATGTAAATAAGGTAATACTTTCGCATGAAATCATCTAATATATATGTACGCCTATGTGTCATTCACACAGTGTAAAACACATATTTAATCTCTCCATGGATAATTCAAGCAGCTCCATGCTGCGGCAGATGCACGACATATGATTGTAGATTCTACAAGTCAAGTTTGTGAGAGAGACTGCTTCATGAAGAAAAGCAGGTGAGAGGCAGGCACGTTGGTTTAGGACAGGGGTGTCCAATAATGCTCCTGGAAGGCTGCCTTCCAGCAGAGTTTCACTCTAGGCAGGTGTGTAGAAGCTAACTTTGCAGGACAGTGGCCCTTCAGGAGTAGGATATGACGCCCCCAGTTTAGGATGTCCAGAGATTCAGATAACATAAGCGCCCTAGTACTTTGTACTGCTGAACTCCTTTAAAACATCACAAGTCTTTTTGTTGATAACCTCACGGAGTTTGCGAACACGCCGTACACTAGAAGTGGCCACGAAGCTGTCGGGCTGCAGCACGGCCATGCCGTTGTGAACGTTCCCCATGATGATCATCTGTCCCTCGACTCTCGTTATGTTCGGACAGGGACAGTTCCAGTCCATGTTGAGCAGTGTCACCTCCAGAGGTTCTTGCCCGAAGAACCGCAGCCCCATCTTCTCATCCTTCAAGATCTCCTCCACAGTGATGAGCGCATGGCCAGAGTCGTGGTCCTCGGTCAACTCCGAAATACATCCCAAAACCACAAAGTCGCTCTTGCAGAAGCTCGGGACCATCTTCTGCCGGGGTTTGCACAGCTTGCAATTGTGAGTCTTGGGGAAGGGGCACATCTCCTCACAGGCTTCCTTGCTCTCGAAATTGTTCTCGTTGCCTCCGCAGCCTCCATAAACAAATGACTGGCATTTCTTGAGCGCATGGCTGTAAGCCCAGCGTGGTTTGTAAGCCTTGCAGGGACCTTGTACACTAGGTAGGGAGCAAGGTGCCGCAAGCTCTGCTCCACAGGACAGCATACACAACTCGTAGGTATCAAAATGGTTTTGGTTTTTATTGCACTGGCTGTACGTGAAGGTAAAGCAATTGTTGCGCTTGGCTTCATAGTACCACTTCATGCTCTCCTCTCTGCAGTCGCCCATATCAGGTGTTTTCAGACACTCCTCAGCAGGTAGCCGTGTGGAATTCATGACCAGCTCTGGTTTGGTCTGCTCCCTGGGGACCACAGAGAGTGGGAAATGGGCTTGCACAGATCCACCCTGGTTTGTGGCAGTGCAGGTGTAGATGCCGGCATCCTGGACCTGGGCATTGTATATGACCAGCTGGGCGATATTAGTAACTATTATGTTTCCTTGCACATGGTTGGGTTGCATTACAGTGTTCTCTTTACCTTCGATCTGCTTTTCCCACGTAATCGTCGGCTTCGGTTTTCCCATGACCTCGCAGAGGAAGCTGGCCGTTTCGCCCACAAACACAAAGTGGTGTGCTGGATTGCTGACCATGATGGGACGTTGAATGCCCATGGGTGTGGTCTCAAGATGGGCAGTGGTGGGCCAGGCAGTGGTCTCCGCTGGAAGAGGGCTGGTGTTGGACAAGCTAAAGTGGTACCTGCAGGTGACTTCGGTGAGGGTGACGCCCCTGGTACAGGCCTCAGCATCCATGTAGCACTTGTTGTAGTAGGTCATGCCATCCGAGGCGCATGTGAAATGGGGTTCCCGTCCGCAACGGTCCCGGCATTTGCACACCGGCTGTCCGTCCCAGATTTCACACTCTGAACCCTGTTGGGTGCACATGAATTTGTCACAGGTGACCCCTTTGGGCATCCCTACTGGACCTTTCCTGCCCTTAACGTCCATGTAGCGGGCAGCCACACAGCTCTTGTGTCCGCAAACATTTGAACAGCATTTCTCGAACGGCTCACAGTCCTAGAGGAACAAAAAAGATATGTCATTAGGAGTGTGCCCAAAGTTTGTGGAAGTTATTAGCTTGTCTGAAACTGTAGGACTGTTAGAAGTCCTTTTTTTTTTTCAATGTTTTTTTTTTTCATGGGCTAAAGGCTAAAGTTTTTCACTGAATTCAAACGAGGAGAACAAATTTTGTCTTAATTTCTGTCTTAATTACTAAACTTATTGAATTAGACCTTTTCCGGTCTTATAGCAACTCAAATGGGTCAATTTGCTACATTTAATGACATCTGGATTAATAAATAGACAGATTTTTAGTTCTCAGGAAAAACATGCTATTTTATAATGTTAACATGATATTATTTTAATATGTGAACATTTTATCGTACAGACAGTGGATGTATGATTATTTTATTTTTGCTGCAAAGGGTATGCTGCAAATATACCCTTACAAAAAAATTACCATGATAACCATGGTTACAGCCAAACACCCATTTGTTACTACAGTAAAATCAGAAAAAATGATATATA
>NW_015627535.1:1240077-1242423 GCF_001515625.1 Sinocyclocheilus rhinocerous
ATTTGATCAAATTATTATCATAAAAACTATATATTTAGAATATAATTCTGTCTTTTTGCTATGTTTCTTATTTGATGCTAATCATGCCACTTTTTACTATACTGACAAACACAACACACCACAGTTTTACTATACTGACAAAAACTATAGCAACTATGGTACTTGGGCGTAAAACCATGGTTACCATGGTGAATGTGTTCAAATGCGCCATGCTAACCATAGTTTCTTCCAAAATATTGTTGTTACAAATCTAAATTACAAATTAATTTATTACAAATTATTTAATAATTAAATTTAATTAATCATTAAATTTAAAAATAATTACATTTAATTAATTAAATCATTAAAATTACCAATAGACATTCTAATGTCTCATTATAGTACGAAAACTAGAAACTGCAAAGCTATATTTTAGTACTTATATTAAAAAAATGGCTACAATATTTTTTAATTTATAGTCATGATAAAAAACAGACACATGCTGGAATGGAGCGGCTTAAGTTCACCTGGTCGGTCTCGCACTCTCGCGTGCAGGTGCTCATGGCATCCACCCACAAGTTCGGGTTCATCTCATTCGGACACATCCCCGCGTGAGAATAAACCACTTTGGACAGGGTCATTGGCATCGCTCTCGCGCGCAAGTCCAAACGCAAGACGCAGAACTGTCCAAACAAAAACCAGATCCATCTGGGAAACAGCATCCACCACATATCCAGACGATAAGAACTCCTTTCGAAAAAAGAAAACGTCCCAGGGGTCGAAAAGCTACGCAGTCATTTCCCTGATGCTTAAAACAGGGCACAAGTAAGTGGGGACCCCGGCTATAGCGGAGGACGTGTGCGATCCGTTTAAGAGGTTTGTGGAGTGGAGGAGAGGTCGATGCGAGCGCGACGTTCATCAGTGCTGGGAGATTATAGGTTGCGGGTTCGACCCTAATGCTAAACATTTCATATACTTGTAAACAAAGCCCAACCGCTCTTTTTTTGTGTGTGCAAATTTTATATAGCACAGTGATAACTTCTTGAATGTCTTTGAAATTTAAGACGCTGAGAGGCACCTGCGTGACGCATTAGAGCACCTTTTAACTCTTTACTACCCAAAAAGAAGTCGTCGGCTATGTTTGGAATGGACAGCTGGTGTAGGCTACTGCATAGACCACACTGCGCAGTGTACACTGAAAACTGGCCACTCCGTTTCTTTTGAAGTATGTGAAGCACTATGCAGGACGCAAAGATAAACAATTCAAATGGTATGTTGCCAAACTCACCACCGCATTGCGTGTTTTGCATGTTCAAATGATATGAAATGATCATAGGTACAAATTGAGAACACATGATTGCACTATAAAGTTGGAATTACGAGACGGAAACTTCCGTTTAAAGCCTGACAGTCTGAGTTGAATGACTGTCAGTTAAAGAATTATGAACTAACTGGAATTGGTTACAGTCAGTGTTGTTTATAATGCATTACTAGCAATTAATTATTGTAATTTAATAACTTTTTCCTTTGAAAGAAAAATAAGGGATTACTCTTAATTTTTCTGTAATTTAATTATTTCTGATGTAATTGCATTAAATACTATAGAACAATAAAACAGTAGTGGATTTAACATCAAAATGTAGCATCTAATGTTAAAGTGTGTGTTTTTGATTTAACCTTCTCCCTTTCAGTACTTTGGTCAGTTCAAGAATAATTTATGCAAATTTATATTATTTCTTTGAAAAATTAAAAGAGCAGTGTTCATGTCTTGTATTGTTCAACTGGTCAAGGTTGATATGGGATTTAGAAAGCAATTAGTAATAATTTAGTAATGCAATACTTTTTGGAGAGAGTAATCTAATTACACCATTGACGGTGTAATTAGTAGCTAGTAATTAATTACTTTGGTTACACTTTACTTGAAGGGGTGTGCATAAGACTGACATGACACCTTCATAATCATGACATGACACCTACATAATCATGACATGACACATGTCATGAATATGAAGGTTTTTTGTGCATGTTTATGACAACTGTCATTAAGTGTCTTTTTTAAAGTAACTTAACCATCACTGGTTACAGTACATTTTTTGTATGACATTTTATGTACGATTAATTAATACTACAGATAAAACTTTGCAGATACCAAAACATACTACTTATTTACACAGTAAAAAAATATTTTCAAAGTTAAATAAAGATTATATAGAAGTCTTTGTACTTTTTTGTATATAGTCTTTGCACTTCAAAATTGAACATTTAATTCAACATTACTTATCTGTTTCTTTTTTCTTTGTAATTAATTGTGATATTTACTAGCCATTTCTGAGTGAAAATTGTTCAATCAATCCCCCCCCCCCCCCC
>NW_015627535.1:1242513-1249023 GCF_001515625.1 Sinocyclocheilus rhinocerous
CAAATAAAAAAACAATTATGTTATTATGTCATTATGTTGCATTAGCATGAAAAAGCTTCCTGTATTTGTCAGAAGGTAAAAATAGAGAGATAAATATTAAATTTTAAATGTCATTTATTCCTGTGACGCAAAGCTGAATTTTCAGCATCATTACTCCAGTTTTCAGTGTCACATGATCCTTCAGAAATCATTCAAATATTTGCTGCTCAGGAAACATTTCTTATCAATGTTGAAAATATTTGGAATCTGTAATACAGGATTCTTTGATGAATAAAAAAGTTCAAAAGAACAGCATTTATTTGAAATAGAAATCTTTTCAGCCCTACTGAATTAAAGTAGTCATTTCGTTTTTTTTTTTTTAATCTTACCGACCCCTATTATGTACACTTAATGGCAAGGTACATACTATATTATAATATGTGACTGTCACACATGGAATTCATTCATGAATATTATAAGTCTTCAAGTGATGTTCAATCTTATAATACCAATAAATACACTGATGCCAAGAACATATTCACCCAAGTTATTCAAGTTAATCTGTGTCCCATCTGACTTTAGCAGACATGGGAAGGTTACCTCCAGCTGTGCGGGTACAGAGTAGAGTTCATGTGGTTTAAACATACAACCAATGCTGTCAGCAATAAACACCAGACTTCATATGAAACTGGCTTACAGTGTTTCTCCTCCCCCGTATTTTTAGTCTCCCTACAGCGTTATCAAGAGCAGATACTTAAGAGTCTAAAAAAATGAAATGATCAAAAATATATGATAACATAATTTTTAGGAGAATGATCATTTGTAGTCTGCTGAGCTCTAACTGGAAAACTCTTGCATTTTACATTCAGAAATAATCAACTCGATGAAACAAAAAACAATTCCTTTGTCTAACTAAATAACATGAGGCTTGTGTTAGTTTGTTTAACCAAACTGACCTGGAATCACTTCAATTCCATCTTCTATGGATTTTTCCCGAGTAAGCAAGCACAATTTTGACGTAGTAACTTATGAATTAACAACATGTACATGTAAAAGAAAAACTGAATCAAATCCATCTTTTATGTGACTGTGAATTCACAAGTACATCCAGAACAGTTCAATATTTTGAGAACAACACACTGCAGTATGACAGAAATGTGCAGCTGTCTCCGTTTCAATTCATGAAAACATGTACCACCTGCACTAAATCAATGCACTGCAACAGAGGAGTGATTTAATGGCGCTTCCACTTAAGATGAATCTTTTGTGTGAACTTATGAGCTTTCTGAAAGGTATTAACGCTGTCTGTATGCCGGGGCTCCCCACTAGCAGGAAAGGTCATAAAAAACAATCAACATGTTATTACCTCTCATAAGCTCATTATATCGTCTGACTCGCACACAAAAAGAATTAGTAACACTCAGTTGAGCTTTGTTTTAAATGTTCTTTATAGAAACGAGCCGCCTCCACACGCACGCAGCATGTGTCACCGTCAATTCTCAGCACAGCAGGCTGTTCTTATGCAAGAGGTGCAGAATGTGTGTTGCTACATCTGGAGGACACAAGCGATCTGTTTTCATTTAAAAAAAATATGTACTCTGTACACAATCTGCCTCAGACTTACTGTGTTTAGGGCAAAATATGCACTATATAAAAATAAAAAAAACAGCCACGAACACACTATATATACTCTCTTTTTATATACACACACACACACACACACAGATGATGATAGATAGATAGATAGATAGATTATATATGCATAATTATTACAAAATATAATTATGTATATATTCAACGGTTAATATTTTTTATATACACAATATTTGTATATTATTAACATTCTAACCTATTTTATATATATATTTATTTAAAAATGCATATGCTTATAAACATTTTTAAATGTTTTAAATGTATGCATTTATATACACTCACACACATACATATATACATGTTTAATAATATTTCATAATGATGTATATATTTTATAGTTAATATGCTGTATTCACAGAATTTAACATTTCAACAACAAATCCCCAGGTGAAAAAGAAATATATTTAAATTGTGCTTTTTCAGACACATGATATTTTATATATAAATGTCTATTAATTTTTTTTTACATATATATACTTCTCTTATAATGGCTATATTAGTTGAGAGGTTAATACGAGACAGCTGTTCTCTGATCAACAGTTTGTCAGGTGCAGCTGGATGTCTGGTTTTAAGACAGACCCACTGAGAAGGCAGGTGTTTACTGACAACTGAGCGAGATCTCATGCTAGTTTCACCATAAGGGGCAAGAGATGTGATATGGTATGAAGACATGAAAAGATAACTCCACTATATTAAAGTTCAAATGCGAAACCAAGCTGAGAACACGACTGCAGTTGTTTATACGATTTTCTCCGGATACTAGTTACAATGAATAGTTTGCATTGGATCATTCACACATTTTTTTAATTCTTGCACAAATAGAAGGATTCTGGAGTAATTTCCTCTGTAATTTCCCATTGTCTCGAGAAGCCTGCATGCTTCTGTGATCTATAGCGTTTCCCTTAAAATGTGCAACTGAGCGAAAGAGGTCAAATGGCAGTTGGTGAACCGAGTTAGTCCCAGATTTCTCAAATAGGTTGATGTGAAACAAATTTATGCCTTGAAATAAAACTTCCGTCAGGGTTTCGGTATTATATGACACCAATCCTGCAAAGAATAGTTCATTATTGTTTAGAAACATAATTTTTTCAGTACAACTGACTTTGAGAGGACTATTCACACTCTACTGCTCAAACCTAGAACATAGTCTACATTAAATCTTAAGATTTCTGAAAGCTCTTGGAAACTTTGCATTCTTTCTACTTGCATGAGTACGACCAAAACCCCTATAGCCAATTTTATATTTGCAATTTATATTAGACATTTAATTAAAATCCAAATCTAACAAGCTGTTATTATTGTAATTCTCCTCCACAATATTGTCCTCTGAATTTCAAACTTTTAGTGAAAACATCCATTCCTCTCAAATGGTGATGTTTAAAACATCTTTAAAATGCTGATCCAAAGCTACATTTGGCATTCTATATGTAGTCTAGTCCAGTAACTCTGATATGCTGTGTGGACCCCACAGAAGAGTTTAATGGAGTGGAAACACATCCTTCTTCCTAGAGAGAACATTAGCGCTGTCTGGAGTGTCCTAAGACTAAGCCTGTCCTCTATTGGCAAACTTCAGCAATGGCATGTTGCACTGGATTTTTTCCCCTTGTTAAACCTAAAGAAAGATATGTTCATGACACATGCATTTGAACCCTTTCACCTTTTGCCCCATGTTTGTTCAAAGATGTATTTTTAGAAAACACCACAAAGACACAACGTTCTTGTTGTATAAGTGTACTGAGAATGTATAAAATATTCAAATGCTGCGAGTTAAGCTGTATTTGATCTCTAGAATATGACTAATAAACGTTTCTCTAACTTTAAAGGATTGAAAAAACCCACACATAAAAAAATCTTTACTCTATATAAAACTATTACATAAAAGCTTTTAAATGTTTTAAATGAAAAAAAATCTATATATATATATATATATATTACTATAAAATATTATATAATGTATTTTAATAGTTTTATACACACACGAATTTTAACAATTTAAAAAAACGTACTTTTATTTTAAATTGCATTAATCTAGGTTAATATATGCTGTAAACTGTCATTCATGTTAACCACACACATTAAAAAGAAACAAAAAATAAAGCCAAGAAAACCCTTTAAATGTTTTTCCAGCTGTCTTTTAGTTAATTGAGAACATATGAAATAACAAAAATCGACATGGTTTCATTTCAACTGAAGTGTATAATACTTTTAATCCTCAGATTCTAGTATTATACAATACTAAAAAAATTGCACATAAAAAATAAGAAAAAAAAAACTTTAATGTCAATAATTTATCAATGTCTTTCCAAGGGGCTAATGTTACATCTCAACAATAGTAGCATATTGTTAACAAATGTCTAATGATCGTATGCTTGGTTAGACAGTCAAACCCTCAAGAGAAAACTAAAAACAATTCATAAGACAAATCTTTAGAAATTCTTCTCACAGTAACACAATCTCTATCAAGTCCAAAAGCTAATTTACAACAACGTAGTGTTTATGCGCCGCTTCTAAAACTAACCTCAAGCATTCCCACCAAAACTGCGACCAGAAATTTATTTTATGCTCATAATCAACAAAGCAGCAAAGTGTTTAGTAAAATGGCACTACTATTACCGCTATATCTTGAATACAGATCCTGCTTCTCAAATATGTGAGAACTAAGCACTCAAGGGAAGTCAATATGATGCTCACTGGAAGCTCTCAGTGGTTAAATATCTTATTATTCATCTCCAATTCAGCTCCTCCTAGGGGAAAATGAAGAAATCTTTTGCTACATTAAGTTCAAGAGAAACAAAAGGACATTTTGTGTTCACACATGAGGCTGATCTACTTTAATCAGTCCATGCTAGTTTATAGAACGAGTTATTTGGCTTACAGTGACTGATGGAACAGCATTCAAAACACAGCACTGAATTCTCAAGGGTTAAATATAAAGGACGCTTCCCCAATAATGGCAAGGTTTTGGTAAATTGCACAGAGAGTTGTCTGGCAAACAAAATATGTTTTGATTTCAAAGCATTGGTATGAAATAAGCGTGGCTTCCTCCAATCAATGCAGGCATACAAACCACTAAACAACTGATTGGCCAGCGTGTTGGACAGACCTCTTGGGATAGGACAGTATACATTTGTTTGGATGTACGATGAAATGCCTGAAGGCAATATGAAGGCAAGGCAGTGAGACAGATCTGAACGGCCAGCAGCCGAAAGTATGCAAAAATGGTGCATTTCAATATTTTCCAAAGTCCGGTCGTAAGCTGAATGGATCTGAATATTCAAATCAACAAGAACAAGCTATCAATGGTTACAATGGAGGAGGAGGCACTAAGGATGCATCTGTTAATCAAGGAGACGAGGAATAAGGCTAACATGTTATATGAACCATTTACCAACCCAACACGGGAGCATATTTTGGGATCCGAAATGTGTTTGGGATTTCAGGAAGCAGGTCGCAGATAAACTGTGAGTCTCTAAAGTGAAGCTAGTAGGTGAGCCTGGAGGCCTTCATGTTGTAGCAGGGCCTGTCAGTCAGACCTCCCTGACCTCCAGAGAACAGTGACAAGCTTTCGGTTTTCTCCAGCACCACCTCCAACTCCTGGAAATCCTGTAGCCGTGCCACATCTTTATCCTGTTAAAAGAACATGTATACATTTAGACAGATGCAGTGTTGAATGATCTGAAATAGGGTTGTACGATAAATCACAATTTACGCTTCTCTTGATATTTGCACGCTGGTTATTTATCCTAGAAAATATATAGTATATATTTTTTCCTTTGACAGTTGTGCTATCTTGCATTGATAAGAAGCTTTCATGTATGTGGTTGCCATATGTTAAGAAATCCCCCAATCAGAACTTTTCTCTTAAATGGATACATTTTCTGCCGAGTGCTTTACTTAATCTTCCCAAGATGACAACCATGTGCATAAAAAAAAGCAATGACAACAGCTGTAAACATGTACGATGGAGCTTAGCAAGCTCCACTGCAATATTTCACTCAAATGAAACATCCCATGATGCAGTAGGCCTGTTCAGCTCAGTACATTGAAGTAGAATTCTTGCCTGAGGCTTTTGTACCCATCATTTTTGTTTAAAAACACTAAAAACTCAACTCCACCAGTGTCTGCAGTTTAATATAATAAAATGGCCAAAAGTACTGTCAAGATTTCAGCCATAAGAATCTTGTTTGTCGCTCCTTTTGCAGCTAGAACTGCCTCTACTCAATGTTAAAAAGCACTGCTCAGATTTACCAGCTCAACAAACCTTGTCTGTAGATGTAGACATGCTTAAACAGGAGAGGATCCTGCTTAACCAAACAGAATGTCACTTTTATGTAGCATCAAGATTAAGATTAAGTTTAAGAGGCCCAAACTAAACCACGAGGAACGGATCCAAATCCCCATTCCTCCTTCAACAGCTAGAAATATGCATTTGTGCAGGAAGTGTTGTTTTTGTATTAATACAAGTGCAAGATCAAACAACAATACTGCCACCAGGATGACTTTGTTGTCGTGTCCAACAACACTCTTAACCCATAATAATATTTATAAATGTAGCACAGCTTCAAATGTTTTATTGCTTTTAGATGATTACAACAGAAAACAAATATTAGGGGAACACAAATTTATATTTAAACATGTTTTAAATCAAATTCATTCAAGGGATAGTTCACATCAAAAGTTTAAAATTCTGTCATCATTTACTTGCCATTATAGTTGTTCCAAACCTGTATTGGTTTCTTTCTTCTGCTGAACACCAAAGAAGATATTTTGAAGAATGTTAGTAACCAAACAGTTCACGGTAGCCATTGAATTCCATAGTATGGAAAAAAATACTATGGAAGTCAATGGCTACCGTCAAAAAAAAAAAAAAAAAACCTT
>NW_015627535.1:1249157-1258509 GCF_001515625.1 Sinocyclocheilus rhinocerous
AATGGCTACCGTCAAAAAAAAAAAAAAACATTCTTTAAAATATCGTTTGTGTTCAGCAGAAGAAAGAAACATACAGGTTTGGAACAATTTGAGGGTCAGTAAATGATGACAATTTTCATTTTTGGGTGAACTATCCCTTTAAGTTTCCCCCTTCCTCTTTAAGATATTGTTCCCGACTCGTAAATTAAGGTTTAGGGCTGCACGATTTGGGGAAAAAATATTTGTAATTTTTCCAATTAAACACCCAAAAACTATCAATGAAAAACAAAATTATTGTAATTGAAAATAATTAATTCAATTATAATCAAAAATATTTTATTCAAATAAATAATTAAATAATTGAAATAAATTACAATTAATTAAAAATAATTAAAACGGACAATTTTACCCATTTTCATGTGTCTGTCAGCAAATGCTAATGCCAAACCTGTTGAATGTAAGTGGAGCTGCTATTTGTGTACTGCATATGTAGAGCATCCAAATCAGTCACTTATGAGGTTCCATCTCTGTTAGGATACTACCCTATGTAGGCAGTAGGCTGTGAGGCAGCTGACTTGACTTAGCTTTCTTTTTCTCAGGCCTCACCTTTCTGAGCATAGTGTTGGGCAGCTTGCGGATCTTCTCCACGTGTTCTGCGCTGATGTCCAGCTCGCGGCAGCACACGCGGAGGAGGGCACGGTACGTCAGCTCCTGCCGGTCCAGCTCCACCTCGATGAAATCGTTCTCTCTGACATTGGTGTTCTGGATGCGGACCTTTAGGACGAGCTCTGAGAAGAGACAGCAAGTCTGAGATTGTGACTCGAGGAATCTCTCTCTGCATTCCTCAAACCAGTCTGTTTGAGTGCATGTGCATTTAAAGAAAGAGTGCGCAAACCTGTTAGTGGAGATCTACTGCTGCCTTCAAGTCATGTTGAAAAGATCAAATTTATGAGATATGCATTTTTTAAAGTCAGTATGTATGTACAATGCCTTAAATGTAAATGAGCAGCTGTGATTTTTAGTAAAATACATTACCGTTTAGGGTCACTTTGATGGTTTTTTTTTTTAATAAAATGTATATTATTATTCAGTGAGGATGACTTGATCCAAAGTGACAGTAAAGACATTTATAATGTTAAAAACGATTTCTATTTCAAATAAATGCGGTTTTATTTTAACTTTCCATTCAAAGAATCCTGAAAAAAAGTATAAAAGTTTCCACAAAACTATTAAGCAGCACAACTGTTTTCAACATCGATAATAAATGTTTCTCGAGCAGCAAATCAGCATATTAGAATGATTTCTGAAGGATCATGTGACACTGAAGAGTGAAGACTGGAGTAATGATGCTGAAAATTCAGCTTTGATCACAGGAATAAATGACATTTGAACATATATTAAAATACACATGCAATTATTTTAATTGTAATAGTATTTCACTAAATTGTTTTCACTCAGTTTCTGAATAAATGCAGCCTTGGTGAGCATAAGAGACTAAAAAGATTAAAGATTAAAAAGAATGTGTGTGTGTGTGTGTGTGTGTATATGTGTGTGTTTAGCATTAATCTGTTACTATAAATGTTATACAATTAATATATACAACAAAATGTATAAATTTATAATTTTATTATGAATTTTAATTTTAAATTCATAAAAACAATTTAAAGTAAAACTATAGTAATTTATAGTAACAGATTATTGTTACTTTTTCCATTTTCTTTCACCATTTTCATTATTTACAGTGTATCCCACACTATCTGCTTTCTTGCTACCTAGCAACCTCATAAAATCGCCTTTCAGCAATGCTATCTGCAACGCTTTTCATGTGGAGGTCAAAGCGGAGGGGCATTGAGTCATATTAAAGGGCCTTGAGATACTCTTCACTGACTAGTTCACTGACCAACAAGCTTCCTAATAAATCCTCACTGTACCTTGTACGTTAACAGGAAAAGTGCTGGTGAAAAAGAAGGGCTGGAAGGCCGGCATGGAGCCACCGAGCTGGGAGCAGTTGATCTGCTGCGGGATGGACGGCTGCCGGGTGACGGCGGCACTGGGAACCTGCGGCTGGCTGCTGCTTCCGCTGGGAGAAGGAAGTGTGGGACACACTGGGCCGTTCTGTGCTATGGGATGAGGGTGTGTAAACTCGCAGTGGTTGGTGTGATGAGTCTCTGAGGAGAGCTCCATGGGCAGGCCGCCGTTCTGCTCCACCACTGGGATGTAGGGTAACTCCTGCTGGCTCTGGCTGTCTGAGTAAAGGCTCTTGGGCTGCTGATGCTGAGGCGGAAGCTGCTGCTCTTGTGTCGGCGATAAAGTCGCTGGTTCCGACTCCAGGGGCTCTGAATGACTGTTGGTGCCGTTTTGCTGTGCTATGCTCATGTTATCTTTGTCCATCTTGCTGTACAGGAAGGGTGGGTTGGAAAGATAGTTTGGAATGATTGGCAGCTCTGATTCCTTCACCTCAGGCACGTCTTCCTCTTCCACTGGAGACGGAACGACAAGCATGAATGTGACAGTGTAAGGACATTTAAAGTGCTTACTGACCGTATACGGAAGGTTTTTTGTTTTCATGTTTGTATTTTAGTGTATTGCACTGTACAAAAAATTCTATATGTTATAATAAATTGATAAATCAATTATAAATTATACCATTATGGCCAATGATTGAAAAATTGCCAGCAATAAAATTCTATAATATTTTGTCTAAATAACTGAATAAATAAATAAATAAAACACTACAAAGTAAATTCAATAGCTGAACTAGTGAATTTAGGCATCACAATATTATAATGTACAGTATGAAAATGGATATTCATTTTAAGATTCACTAAAGGTTACATTTAATGTTATTAAATTGGTAGTGTTTGTAAAGGTTAAATTTTAAGCTAAAGCTTTAAAAAGTTGATCAAGATGTCAGAACTGGAATATGGAATGTTTTAAATATGTATTTTAGTGTTTTCAAGAATTAATACTATCAAAAAATAGTGATGCAAAATTTTAAAATGTATAATGTTATGGCTGATAAACTCTGTAATATTTTATCAAAAAAAAATTGTAGCATTTAAAACTATTGCTTTTAGTTTTTAATGTTTAATTTGATTTAATATGCAAATGCATCATAAACATGAGTCATATGAATGCATATGAGCATTTGAATCAGTCATGATTTGTATTTATGCATACCATCCTCACGCATTTATATTCTAGTGCAGAGGTTCTCAACTTTGGCCCTCCAGCTCCAACCCTAATTAAACCCACCTGAACAAGCTAATCAATGTCTTCAGGATCACTAGAAAGTTACAGGCAGTTAATTTTGACCAAGGTTGGAGCTGAACTTTACAGGAAAGTGGACCTCGAGGGCCAGAGTTGAGAAACCCTGTTCTAGTGTACTGATTCCAGTAAACATAACATTTAGGCAATAGACTGTAAATATCTAGACTTTATAGAAAGTATCAGAGCACCTAACACATCATGTCCTGTGATACAGAAGGTAGGATTTTTGAAAACATACCTCCAAGTAGTCTTCTGATTTCAGGTTTGGAAGTGAGTTGAACGGCTAACTCTTCTTTCGCTGTTAGAATGTCTTTGTCGGCTCTGGCGTTCAGCAGATAGGCCACTATGTGTTTGTGGTTTCTTTTACAGGCCCAATGCAAACACGTCCTGGATGAACAAGGGACATCAGAACTACTTAAACATGGTTTGCAACGTGCACTGCATCAGTCAAATGAGTTTGAATGCATTCAGGCATTACTAAAACAAAGCAGTTAACGCTTAGCATGAATGTCAGGACAAATCTAACACCTCCATTCAGTTGCTCAACAAATATCCACAGTGAGAAAACCGAGAGCTTAAAGACAAGCTGTCTAATTGAGCATGTCAGGAATGCTACCAGGCTAGATGAAAGGTAAGGGCTTATCTACAGAGCTCATAAACTACTCAGTTTTCCTCAGTCCTGCTCTGCACATTATAAAGGGCTTTCTGCATTACATCGTGACCCTGGGCTTATGCATTTTAAATCCTATTAAGGCCACATTTAAACCTTAGTTAATCAACATTACATATTAAACATTTAAGCAATGTACATGTTATACAATGTAAACCAATCAGGTGCAAGAAGGTAGCGAGTTGATTAGCGACAGACAACCAGTTACAAACTGTCCTACACATTTGGCCCCGCCCCAAATTCACACCATTGGTTGATCCAGTGTTGCCTCTGCATATTAAAATTAAAGTATTTTAATATAAGAAAAGTAAAGAAAGAAGGAACGATTTCATTGAGGAGCAGCTGGTGCAGGACTAAAGGAGTAGTTTGCACCCAAATTAGTTTAAATTCAATCATGTTTGTTTAAAAAAAGTTTATTTCTTCATAATAATAATTCCTTACATTTATATAGCGCTTTTCTGGGCACTCAAAGCGCTTTACATAGAAGGGGGGGATCTCCTCAACCACCACCAGTGTGCAGCATCCACCTGGATGATGCGACGGCAGCCATATTGCGCCAGAACGCCCACCACACACCAGTTTATTGGTGGAGAGGAGACAGAGCGATGAAGCCAATCAGCATATATGGGGATGGTTAGGAGGCCATGATGCAGGGCTCTACAGTGCTACCATTTCATTTGCGACTGAAAACTACTACGTGCGACTATGACATTTTTTTAGGAGCACCAGTGCGACTGACCCGATCATCATCATACTTGTGATTGCGCTCAGTGGAGCTTCAAAGGTTTCTACGTGTTTTTGCAGCGTTGAGTAATGTATCACAGACATATCTCACGAATCCTTTCATAAGCAAAGTGTAGACAGGGTGTAAATAAGAGATTCATTGCGCAGTGTAGAGAGCTTCGTTGATTATAAATGTGAGATCGAGATAAACTAAAGAGAGTCAGGACCTCGGTTTAACGTCTCATCCGAAAGACTGAAATAATTATTATTTATTATTATTATTATTTCTTCATGGGAACAAATTTGGAGAAATTAACATCACTTGCTCACCAATGGATCCTCTGCAGTGAATGGGTGCCATCAGAATGAGTCCAAACAGCTGATAAAAACAACACAGTAATGCACAAGTAATTGACGTCTCTAATGAATTGAAAATTCGCATGTTCTTAAACAAATCCATCCAGACGTTTTTAGCTTGAAACTGTCACTAAAATACTTCTGCGAATAATATCGCTTTTTCTACAGTTAAAAAAAAAGTAATCTTGTCTGAATCAGGAGAGAAATATGCACAGATCAAGCAGCGTTTACAAGTGAAAGCAGTTCTAAACAAATATGTCACAGTATTTTGATGTGAGAAGACAACAGGGAGGAAATGTTATGGACTCATGTTCTCATGCAAATTATTGTGATGTTTTTATCAGCTGATTGGACACTCATTCTGACGGCACCCATTCACTGCAGAGGATCCACTGGTGAGCAAGTGATGTAATGCTACATTTCTCCAAATCTGTTCCCATGAAGAAACAAACTCTTCTACATCTTGAATGGCTTGAAGGTGAGTAGTAGTCCTAGTTTTCATTTTAGGGTGAACTATTCCTTTACGAAGGGGGACACTGCGCCCCCTGTTCACATATCTGATCACTCCACTAATGTCTTCACTGTCAGGCAATTCATTAAGAATTAAGAATAAAGGCGAATTGCTGTTTAAGAAAAGGTTAATATAACGGTATACGCTTAGAAAATCAAACAGAGAGTAATTTCGCCTGTTGGGTGAGTGTTAATACGCACCATCCGTTAATCTCATTTTGAGAGTTGATGTTGACTCCGCTCTCCACTAAAGTCTTCACCTCATCAATGTCTCCGATGGCACTGGCCTCTCTCAGACGCTCCTGTAGCTCTTTATCCAGCGATGTCGTTGACATTATTCAAGTCTTTATGGAAATAAAAGCTTCATACGAACTGACACACTGTGCTTTTAAGACAGGAGACAAAAATAGACTCTCAACTTGCTCCGCCGTGGTTTAAACTGTTTCCTGTTCTGGATGATTTTCGACAGGCGAGTCTATTTACAGTCTTTAGATTGAAATCAGATCAAAACGGCACAGTATAATAAATCGGGTTGTGTTCAAATAATCTTTCGCCGACTACTGCAATCCACTCGTATGCGCCGTACCTCCCATGTTGGGGGCAATTTTCTGTGTAACACCTTCAGATCATGATCTTTGGTTCCTACTTACGATAGCCGGTAAATCATTCTTAAAAACTAAGATAAGAGTCCGATCAGAGGTCAAGGAATACAAAATCTGTAGTCAATAAACAGACTCTGTACAAGATAATACACTGATATTATTTATTGATCAAGGAGCATCATGGAAGTGCAGCAATTAACTGTGTAGTGCAGATAATATTAGTGTTTCATTAAATTTCAAACAAAAAGTCACAAATATTTTGTGTTAATGTGAGAATTTACATATTTAGGTATTGGCGTACAAATATTTAACATTATGTTCGTTGTAACTGTGATTGAATTGATATTACCCACCGATGTGATAAAAATAAACATTTACATTTATGCATTAGGCTCAAAAGCACACCCAAAGCAACTCCCATTGCATTCAGGATAAAACATTTTATCAGTTTTCTTGCTTTTGGAACAATTGGATTTTGCAAGACATTCTTAGCAGAAACTACGGTTAACATGGTAAATCTTTAAATAACACTGCAAATCTATAATCCAGATAACCAATGATAATGATCAAAGGAATTAACAGATATTCGGATCTCAGCCCGGCTCGATCAATATTATGTGCACATCATTTTAAACATTTGTCTAAACTATTATTAATTTCCTTTGGTGTGAAAAAAAACATCCAACAAGAACACATCTTTTCCAGAAAGAGAGTGATGACAAATTTCAGCAAAGCTGAAGTATTATTCAGTATCTTAAAACACTGCAGAGTACACTCAAATACTGTACAAACTGATATTATATTAAACCACGCTGTCCTTGTGAAACAGTAAGCACTTGTTGTTGGCGGGCATATCAACCTGGAAAAAAAAAGAAAAGAAACATGCATTTACAAGCCTTTGATGACTCAAAGTGGTGAATAATCACACAATCAAGTCAATCATATTTAATAGCAAGAACTAGGTGTATAAGGCATGATGTCAGATTAATTTGCAATGGATCATGGCCAAGTAATGGATTATAGCCTCTAGGAAAAACCTTCAGAAGAAGAATTTTAGTGAACAGAAATAGGAAAGGGAGGCTTGACATGGGCCATGTATAGCATCTTAAAGTATATTTTCATCTAGCATGCACTGCGCTATACCAGGTTTTGAATTAAGCTATAGTAATAAAACGCTTACAATTTCCTCCAAAAGTCCATTTTCTTGGCCTAGCGTTTTCAGGAATGACACATCTCTTAGACCCCACTCTGGATTTCTGTAAAACAAAATTGTTGAAAACATTATGATAAAGGGTAAAATTGTAAGAGAACTTGTATTAGGATTTTTGATGTTATCCTTTGGGATTCAGACTGCAAAAAATGTATTGACTTTCTTAGTATTTGTAACGTTCCTAAAACATGATACATTTACTTGAAGCAAAATTATTATTAGGTCTATTAGATATTAAATCATAAATCTATTTATAGTTGTCAGTGGGGTGATGAAAATAAACTTATAAACTTTTTGTTTGTTTGTTTTAAACAACAAAATTGTATTTAATTTAATGTTGATAGTTTTTTCATAAACAATACATCTTAAGTAATTTTTCATGATTGAATTTAAATTGATTAAAAAAAATTATAGATATTTGTATTGAAAAACAAGACAAAAATACTAAGAAGATAATTTTTTGGCGTGTAAGTCAATAAAAATAACATTTCTGAGAAGTGCAGTGACCATCTAAACACACTATACAGTGGGTACGGAAAGTATTCAGACCCCCTTAAATTTTTCACTCTTTGTTATATTGCAGCCATTTGCTAAAATCATTTAAGTTAATTTTTTTTCCTCATTAATGTACACACAGCACCCCATATTGACAGAAAAACACAGAATTGTTGACATTTTTGCAAATTTATTAAAAAAGAAAAACTGAAAAATGCTCAGTATTTAGTAGAAGCACCCATTTGATCTAATACAGCCATGAGTCTTTGGGAAAGATGCAACAAGTTTTTCACACATGGATTTGGGGATCCTCTGCCATTCCCTCTTGCAGATCCACTCCAGTTCTGTCAGGTTGGATGGTAAACGTTGGTGGACAGCCATTTTTAGGTCTCTCCAGAGATGCTCAATTGGGTTTAAGTCAGGGCTCTGGCTGGGCCATTCAAGAACAGTCACAGAGTTGTTGAGAAGCCACTCCTTCGTTATTTTAGCTGTGTGCTTAGGGTCATTGTCTTGTTGGAAGGTAAACCTTAGTTCCAGTCTGAGGTCCTGAGCACTCTGGAGAAGGTTTTCGCCCAGGATATCCCTGTTACTTTCCGTACTGTATATATATTTATTTAGTTTTTGGGGTCTGCACTGTAATCCTTAAATAGAGTCTTTTAATATCATCTAATGATTCTTGTAAATAATGCCTGACAAGATTATTTGGAATATGGACTACTGTTACAGTGAATGACATAGTGGGTGTCTTCTGTAAGTCATGGTAAAAATGTATGATAGTGGTTATTTTTTGCTCAGGAAAAAAGTAAATAAACAGCACACATCTCTAATGTACAGAACTAATTAAAATCTGTCTTAAACATTTATGTTTTGATGCTTGGAAAAACCCTTGCATCCAATTTCAATATTCCTGGAGGTTCTGTCTGCAGATACATTGCCATTAAATTATTTTCCTTATAGGGAAGACGCATGCTTTCCCATGCAAATCTTTAGCTGACTTTGATCCCAGTTTCATTGCTTTAAAATTATCTCACAAATTCTGTAAAAAAGATTCTTTATCAGAGCAGGCCACTGGAGACGACAGCCAGTCAGTCACCATATGAACTAAAATACAGTTCTTTGCCATTTGCTCATCAGTCATGACAGAGAGCACAGACTTGTCAACCTGAAAATGCAGTGAAGATTTAATGACATAGATTAGTTCTTGAAAGAACATAAATGTACCCATGAATTCATAATGCATTAATTAACACAGTCAATTTTTATTAAACATGTATTTTTTGTTTTTATTAAAACAGCATTTTCACAGAAAAAGTAACAGTGAAAGTCACATCTCTTCATCTACATGCCATGCTGGTTCTAAAATGGGGTTCAATATTAACATCGAGGGTATAGTTAATGTAACTAGCTAGTCGCTACTGGTAATTACTGTTGTGTACCCTACCCCTACTTGTATACCTGTCCACTGTTACCTGTAGCTCAGGGATGGGCAACCATACGGCCCGCAGTGTCTTTTAGTACGGCCCGCTGGATCATATT
>NW_015627536.1:0-3819 GCF_001515625.1 Sinocyclocheilus rhinocerous
AAAAAAAAAAAAAAAAACTTACAGTACCAGTTTGAAACTGAGAATGGTCCATATGAAAACATTGTAATGTGACGGCTGTCATGTGGAGCGGATCACAGTATTAAACCAGAGACAACTGCAGGAGGTCGTCTGATTTCAGCTGCTCACACTTTTTCAAAAGGTAAAGTAAGCCGTGCATGCGTTTTAGCCGATGATGACATCATTAGTTCCAAAAAGCAATTGTGAGTGAAAAGTAATTAAGAGTCGCAAATTAATCGCATACAATCCAATGTCTCCGTAAAAAAATAGCAACACAAACTGTACTACCAAGGGAAGACTCACAGATTTTACCGATTTAAGCGTGCAGACATTTAGAAACAATGTTGAATGTTGTGTCAGTAACTCTAAGAGTCTTAGAATGATCTAAAGCAGGGGTTTCAGTTTCAGAACTTTGCAGAAAGGTAGATCTTCACGAACAGGATTGGGCACCCCATTCATATGTTCCATGTTGTGCCAGTATTTACATCGAATCAACGTTCGCCACTGCCCTTCTGGGGGGATATTACTAACAGCAACATGCTGTTAGTAAAGATATTACTAACAGCAACATGCGGTGGATGTACTGTAAGTGACCACACCCACCTTTTTTTTAAGGTCCTGAGCACCGAAGATGCTAAAGCCCTATTGTTCTTGAAACGTTTTTTATCTTTTATTTTTTCTCTCCATCCGTTTTTGAAGCCTTTGCCATGCTCGAAAATTCATGAAAATTTGCAGACACATCAGACCTGCAAAAAATTAAAAAGTTATGAAGTGCTTGAGCCTGGGCTCTACAGCGTCCCAAATGCAGGCTGTGGTTGGGATGAAGTTTCTCCGATGTGCACCAAATTTGGAATGGTCATTGAAAACATCATGTAGGACAAAGTTCAATTGGTTTTCAAGTCAGTTGTGTTGGATGGAATGTGAGTTTTTAATTTTATTTTGCCACAATGTTTTGAGGGTCTTACAATGACTAAAAAATCATGAAAGTTAACAGATGAATTTGTCATTGGACATCTTTTGATTTGATACTGCAATTCAGAATTCAGTGCCTCATCAGCTCCACAGCACCCCTTAGTATATTTCTTCCCTTTGGAATATGTGAAAACTCACAAAATTGTGCACACTCACTTAGCAACATTTAGCAATTCTCTGGTCATTTGTCTTTGGCTTAGCCAGTGGACTCCATAGCGCCCCCTAACATTTCCAAATGTATTTATCACTGCAGTTGTCACCAGTTTTGTCTAATATTCACAGGTTTGGGTGGGGACATTGTCCTCAACATGGCAAACATATTTCCTATGAACTTTTATTAGTTACACCCAACAGGAAGACAATCATTTAGGAATGTTTGAAATGGCATGCTGTGGACATTGAAACACTCCTCCTATTGGATTTATGTGACTGACTCCAAACCTAGGTAAAATCATGCCAAGACACTGAAGACGCTAAACTGCAAAGGGATTTTTGATATCTCAAAAGGTGTTGCCATTGCTAAGTATTAAAAAAAAAAGAAAAAAGGAAAAGAAAAGAGGAAGTGTCCTATATATTCTGCAAGGTTCATGTGATTTATATAAAACTTGTCACATATATTTGGCTTTGTGGGCTGATCACATTGATGTAGCTAGTATGGGTCATGGTTGTAGTGCCACCTACTGGCCAATGGGTCATTTATGTACATCTAATGTAGGTAATGAACATCATTTTTAACAAACTTTGAAATATCCCTTTTTACTTGTTTTTTTTTCTTTCTGAAATGCTTCAAAACTTTATCATGTCAGTAAGGTACATATTTAAAATTAAAGGATTTGTATTGTCTTAAATACTGTTGCCATGGCAACACATTAAACATCTTTATCATTTTTATGTATATTCATATCTTTTTGAGGTACTTGGCATGTTTGAATGTTCATGATCTTTTTCACTCACACTAGACTTGTCTGCAATTCATGTGCATATAGAGGGGGCTCTAAAGCGCCAGCTGGAAAATGCATGACATATAAACATGGTAACATATCACTGCAACAACAACACACGTTATCATACCCTAATACAGTGTTTCCCAACCTTTTTTTAACCATGGCACAGTTTTGATTAGTAAAAAAAACCACGGCACACCATTAAGCACTGTAATATAGCAAAATTGCACAAACATGCATTGCTTCAAATGGCATATTAAAACAGGATGTTATATTAAAAGTAGTGCTCGCATTTAATGTGAAACTTGAGCTAAAGTCAGGTATGAATGCAAGGTCATAGGTAGCTTTATGTTGTTGGTGATGATAAAACAACAAATTTACATATCATCAGTGTCTGGCTTTTCTTGAATAACTTTCAGGAAAAGTAAAAACAAAACAACATTTTTTTTTTTAAATAAATAAAAAATTAAACAGCGTCGTCAGTTGGTATTGTGGCTTTATATATGATCAGACACTTGCATGTGTCATTATAATATTAACATTTTATGAAAATCAAGCTCAAATGGAGTTACGAAGATGACATGCGCATGACATGAATATGTGTTTTGCCCATCATTAGAAAGGCCGCATCTGAGGCAGTAAGTGCATCACATTATGTTTTCATCAACTTACAGGTTATAAAGTTTATTGTAGCTATATGAGCACTCAGTTTTTGTTAGGGAGGAATGGGGAGGAATGACCGGACAGTCACTAAATAGATTTACATCCTGGAATGTTAAAAATGTTAACAGCCTTAATAAAGAGCTCCAAGATCTTGTCTCATTTTAGGCATTTTAAAACTGATGTAGCTTTCCTTCAAGAGACGCATTAACTCAACTCGGATCACCATAGATCACAGAAATCATGGGTGGGGCCAGTGACGGATTAAGACTCTTTGGTGCCCCTGGGCAACCACACCTAGAGTGCCCCCCCCTGAGTAGATGGGGAGATTATAGAGTTATCAACAGAAAATGAAAAACTGAGAGACGGGAGTTGCGCGATAGCATGCTCCTAGAATCTGTTTGAGTAATATATGGCCGTCGAAACGAAAGCGCACAGGTTCACGCAGTAGGCTAGCCTATTTGTGAATCTGGCGATAGATCGCGCATCCACTGTTTCACGCATGAGAAAAAAAAAAAAACCTTATAACAAAACTTTCAGAGAACTTAGTACATTCAGATGAAAGGGTAACCTATGTATAGGCCACGGCTAGATAGACGTTTGAGAATACATCGCTTGTTTTACTGCAGAACATTTATTTGCGTGGTGCCCCCCTGGACGTGGTGCCCCTGGGCACTTGCCCAATTGCCCATATGGTTAATCCGCCTATGGGTGGGACACACTTTTTATTCTAAATTTAATGCTAAGGCAACAGGAACAGCTAAAATTATAGAATATAATTTAGTTTTCACTTTCCAGCATTATTGCTGACCCTCAAAATTGTTATATTATTGTTTCTGTAAAACTCTTTTGTACCCAGGTCTTGCTAATGAATGTTTATGGACCCAATTGGGATGATGGGAACTTGCTGAATCAGTTCTTTAGGCAGTGATCTTAACCGGCTCACTGTTGTACATGGAAGCAGCTCCGGGAGGATGACGTAAGACGTCGGCGTTGCGCATACGGTCACAAATTAGAAGTACAAAATGAGGATTTGAAAAGAAGAATGTCAGAGGATTTCGATATAAGCCAAGAGGAGACTGGTTTTCCTTTGCTAAAGTAAGGAAACTTTGCTTTTTTTGCTCCTGTTAACAAAAGTTGGTTTTCACGAGACTCACCGGCGCATGCGCAACGCCGACATCTTACGTCATCCTCCCGGAGCTGCTTCCGTGTACAACTGTTGGCG